>NW_027422779.1:7500-10000 GCF_048934315.1 Petromyzon marinus
TGAATCTGTCTCTATCCCCACTCCTAAACGCTTCCTCCTTCTCCAACCTCAACCTTTTGAGCTTTGCTGAGAACCAGGGCTTGTTGTTGTTAAAGTTCACCCTGGTACGTGTTGGGATACAGCAGTCCTCACAGAAGCTGATGTACACAGCCTCTGTGAGTTCATCCAGACTATTGGTAGCAGTCGTGAACATATCCCAGTCAGTACAGTCTAAGCACGCCCGCAAATCTTCCACAGCCTCACTGGTCCACTGTTTAGATGTCCTCACAGCAGGTTTACAGAGTTTTAGTTGCTGCCTGTATGCACGAATCAGGTGGACCAAGGGAGTTCTGTGCGAGCCGAACAGCCCCGTGACCCACAAGAGAAACATCCCCGCCAAATTCGAGCGTTTGACGGGGTCTATCCGTGAAAAAATATTCACGTTTTTGAGTGCACATGCATTTCTGCTGCAAATGCCTCTGGAAGTTTCATGCCGTTCGTATGCCAATTGTGGCAACACGAAAATGACCCGTTTTCCCATTCCGAGGGATTTCTGTGCGACCCTAACAGCCCCGTGAGCCACAAGAGACACATCCCCGCCAATTTCTAGCGTTTCACGGGGTCTATCCGTGAAAAATATAGACGTTTTTGAGTGCACATGCATTTCTGCTGCAGATGCCTCTGGAAGTTTCATGCCGTTCGTACGCAATGTGGCAACACGAAAATGACCCCTTTTCCCATTCCGAGGGATTTCTGTGCGACCCTAACTAACAGCGCCCGTGAGCCACAAGAGAGACATCCCCGCCAATTTATAGCGTTTCACGGGGTCTATCCGTGAAAAATATAGACGTTTTTGAGTGCACATGCATTCCTGCTGCAAATGCCTCTGGAAGTTTCATGCCGTTCCTATGCAATGTGGCCACACAAAAATGACCCGTTTTCCCATTCCGAGGCATTTCTGTGCGACCCTAACAGCCCCGTGAGCCACAAGAGAGACATCCCCGCCAACTTCTAGCGTTTGACGGGGTCTATGCGTGAAAAATATTAAAATTTTTGAGTGCACGTGCCTTTCTGCTGCAAATGCCTCTGGAAGTTTCATGGCGTTCCTATGCAATGTGGCAACACGAAAATGACCCCTTTTCCCATTCCGAGGGAGTTCTGTGCCACCCTAACAGCCCCGTGAGCCACAAGAGACACATCCCCGCCAATTTCTAGCGTTTCACGGGGTCTATCCGTGAAACATATAGAAGTTTTTGAGTGCACATGCATTCCTGCTGCAAATGCCTCTGGAAGTTTCATGCGGTTCGTACGCAATGTGGCAACACGAAAATGACCCGTTTTCCCATTCCCAGGGATTTCTGTGCGACCCGAACAGCCCCGTGAGCCACAAGAGACACATCCCCGCCAATTTCTAGCGTTTCACGGGGTCTATCCGTGAAAAATATCAATTTTTTTTTGACTGCACATGCATTTCTGCTGCAAATGCCTCTGGAAGTTGCATGCGGTTCGCATGCAATGTGGCGACACGAAAATGACCCGTTTTCCCATTCCGAGGGATTTCTGTGCCACCCTAACAGCCCCGTGAGCCACAAGAGAGACATCCCCGCCAATTTCTAGCGTATCACGGGGTCTATCCGTGAGAAATATTCACTTTTTTGAGTGCACATGCATTCCTGCTGCAAATGCCTCTGGAAGTTTCATGCGGTTCGTATGCAATGTGGCGACACGAAAATGACCCGTTTTCCCATTCCGAGGGATTTCTGTGCCACCCTAACAGCCCCGTGAGCCACAAGAGAGACATCCCCGCCCACTTCTAGCGTTTCACGGGGTCTCTCCGTGAAAAATATCACATTTTTTGAGTGCACATGCATTCCTGCTGCAAATGCCTCTGGAAGTTTCATGCGGTTCGCATGCAATGTGGCGACACGAAAATGACCCGTTTTTTCCCATTCCGAGGGATTTCTGTGCCACCCTAACAGCCCCGTGAGCCACAAGAGACACATCCCCGCCAATTTCTAGCGTTTCACGGGGTCTATCCGTGAAAAATATTCAATTTTTTGACTGCACATGCATTTCTGCTGCAAATGCCTCTGGAAGTTTCATGCGGTTCGCATGCAATGTGGCGACACGAAAATGACCCGTTTTCCCATTCCGAGGGATTTCTGTGCCACCCTAACAGCCCCGTGAGCCACAAGAGAGACATCGCCGCCAATTTCTAGCGTTTCACGGGGTCTATCCGTGAAAAATATTCACTTTTTTGACTGCACATGCATTCCTGCTGCAAATGCCTCTGGAAGTTTCATGCCGTTCGCATGCAATGTGGCAACACGAAAATGACCCGTTTTCCCATTCCGAGGGATTTCTGTGCCACCCTAACAGCCCCGTGAGCCACAAGAGACACATCCCCGCCAATTTCTAGCGTTTCACGGGGTCTATCCGTAAAAATGTAGCACGCACCAAAACGAGAAAAGATTTCCATCGCACCTGCACTATTGTATGGACAATGGTAACCTCATGTGAG
>NW_027422779.1:30000-32500 GCF_048934315.1 Petromyzon marinus
GGTGCGAGGAATCGGCCACAACCTTCCTCGCTCGCCTCATGCTCCTTGTCGTGTGCAGGTCCTCGAGGGTTGGTAGATTGCAGGCAATTACCTTCTCAGCAGTGTGCATGATACGCTGCAGTCTGCTCTTGTCCTTGGCAGTGGCAGCAGCGTACCAGACGGTTATGGAGGAGGTGAGGATGGATTCAATGATCGCTGTATAGAATTGCACCATCATTGTCTTTGGCAGGTTGCATTTCTTCAGCTGCCGTCGAAAGTACATCCTCTGTTGAGCTCTCTTGGCGAGGGAGCTGATGTTCAGTTCCCACTTGAGGTCCCGGCAGAGAATAGTGCCCAGGAAGCGGAAGGACTCCACAATTTTGACTGCGGAGTCTAACAGGGTGATGGCGGTGAGTGGGGCTGTATTCTTCCTGAAGTCCACAACCATCTCAACTGTCCTTAGAGCATTTAGCTCTAAGTTGTTCTGGCTACACCAGGTCACCAGGTTGTCAGCTTCCCACCTATAGTCAGACTCATCCCCACCAGAGATCAGCCCAATGAGGGTGGTGTCGTCCGACAAACTTCAAGAGTTTGACGGACAGATGATTGGAGGCGCAGCTGTTGGTATACAGGGAGAAGAGCAGTGGGCAAAGGACGCAGCCCTGAGGAGTTCCCGTGCTGATGGACCTGGAGTCAGAGACTTCTGTTCCCGGCTTAACGCACTGCTTCCTGTCAGAGAGGAAGTCTGTGATCCACCTGCAGGTGGAGTAGGGCACGTTCAGCTGGAAGAGCTTGTCCTGAAGCAGGGCAGGGATGATGGTGTTGAAGGCAGAGCTGAAGTCCACAAACAGGATCCTGGCGTAGGATGCTGGGGCGTCCACATGCTGTAGGGTGAAGTGGAGGGCCATGTTAACTGCGTCGTCCACAGACCTGTTGGCTCTGTAGGCAAACTGAAGGGGGTCCAGGAGAGGGTCTGTGATGGCTTTGAGGTGTGCCAGGAGCAGGCGCTCAAAAGACTTCATTACCACAGATGTAAGGGCGACCGGTCTGTAATCATTTAGTCCTGTTGGCCTTAGCTTTTTGGGCACAGCGATGATGGTGGAGGACTTGAGACAGGCTGGTACATGGCATGTCTCCAGGGAGGTGTTAAAGATGTTGGTGAACACCGGAGACAGCTGGCCAGCGCAGTGCCTGAGGGTGGCTGGAGAGACAGAGTCCGGCCCGGCTGCTTTGCGTGGATTCTGCCTCTTGAAAAGCCCATTAACTTCTCCCTCCTGAAAGGAGAGAGTCGTTTCTGTAGTATGGGTGGGGGATGGGGCCTCTTGGGTGGGAAGGGGTGGTTCAGGACAGTCCAATTGTCTTTCAAATCTACGGTAGAACTCGTTCAGGTCGTTGGCTAGGCGGGAGTCGTTAGTGGTGTGGGGCGCTCTGGGTTTGTAGTTGGTGATGTGCCTGAGCCCTTTGGCAGACAGAAGCAGCGTCGTTAGTAGAGAACTGGTGTTTTAGTGTCTCTGAGTACAGTCGTTTAGCCTCTCTCACCGCTTTGCTAAACCTGTTCTTCGACTCCTTGAATCTGTCTCTATCCCCACTCCTAAACGCTTCCTCCTTCTCCAACCTCAACCTTTTGAGCTTTGCTGAGAACCAGGGCTTGTTGTTGTTAAAGTTCACCCTGGTACGTGTTGGGATACAGCAGTCCTCACAGAAGCTGATGTACACAGCCTCTGTGAGTTCATCCAGACTATTGGTAGCAGTCGTGAACATATCCCAGTCAGTACAGTCTAAGCACGCCCGCAAATCTTCCACAGCCTCACTGGTCCACTGTTTAGATGTCCTCACAGCAGGTTTACAGAGTTTTAGTTGCTGCCTGTATGCACGAATCAGGTGGACCAAGGGAGTTCTGTGCGAGCCGAACAGCCCCGTGACCCACAAGAGAAACATCCCCGCCAAATTCGAGCGTTTGACGGGGTCTATCCGTGAAAAAATATTCACGTTTTTGAGTGCACATGCATTTCTGCTGCAAATGCCTCTGGAAGTTTCATGCCGTTCGTATGCCAATTGTGGCAACACGAAAATGACCCGTTTTCCCATTCCGAGGGATTTCTGTGCGACCCTAACAGCCCCGTGAGCCACAAGAGACACATCCCCGCCAATTTCTAGCGTTTCACGGGGTCTATCCGTGAAAAATATAGACGTTTTTGAGTGCACATGCATTTCTGCTGCAGATGCCTCTGGAAGTTTCATGCCGTTCGTACGCAATGTGGCAACACGAAAATGACCCCTTTTCCCATTCCGAGGGATTTCTGTGCGACCCTAACTAACAGCGCCCGTGAGCCACAAGAGAGACATCCCCGCCAATTTATAGCGTTTCACGGGGTCTATCCGTGAAAAATATAGACGTTTTTGAGTGCACATGCATTCCTGCTGCAAATGCCTCTGGAAGTTTCATGCCGTTCCTATGCAATGTGGCCACACAAAAATGACCCGTTTTCCCATTCCGAGGCATTTCTGTGCGACCCTAACA
>NW_027422779.1:42500-45000 GCF_048934315.1 Petromyzon marinus
CAGGTCACCAGGTTGTCAGCTTCCCACCTATAGTCAGACTCATCCCCACCAGAGATCAGCCCAATGAGGGTGGTGTCGTCCGACAAACTTCAAGAGTTTGACGGACAGATGATTGGAGGCGCAGCTGTTGGTATACAGGGAGAAGAGCAGTGGGCAAAGGACGCAGCCCTGAGGAGTTCCCGTGCTGATGGACCTGGAGTCAGAGACTTCTGTTCCCGGCTTAACGCACTGCTTCCTGTCAGAGAGGAAGTCTGTGATCCACCTGCAGGTGGAGTAGGGCACGTTCAGCTGGAAGAGCTTGTCCTGAAGCAGGGCAGGGATGATGGTGTTGAAGGCAGAGCTGAAGTCCACAAACAGGATCCTGGCGTAGGATGCTGGGGCGTCCACATGCTGTAGGGTGAAGTGGAGGGCCATGTTAACTGCGTCGTCCACAGACCTGTTGGCTCTGTAGGCAAACTGAAGGGGGTCCAGGAGAGGGTCTGTGATGGCTTTGAGGTGTGCCAGGAGCAGGCGCTCAAAAGACTTCATTACCACAGATGTAAGGGCGACCGGTCTGTAATCATTTAGTCCTGTTGGCCTTAGCTTTTTGGGCACAGCGATGATGGTGGAGGACTTGAGACAGGCTGGTACATGGCATGTCTCCAGGGAGGTGTTAAAGATGTTGGTGAACACCGGAGACAGCTGGCCAGCGCAGTGCCTGAGGGTGGCTGGAGAGACAGAGTCCGGCCCGGCTGCTTTGCGTGGATTCTGCCTCTTGAAAAGCCCATTAACTTCTCCCTCCTGAAAGGAGAGAGTCGTTTCTGTAGTATGGGTGGGGGATGGGGCCTCTTGGGTGGGAAGGGGTGGTTCAGGACAGTCCAATTGTCTTTCAAATCTACGGTAGAACTCGTTCAGGTCGTTGGCTAGGCGGGAGTCGTTAGTGGTGTGGGGCGCTCTGGGTTTGTAGTTGGTGATGTGCCTGAGCCCTTTGGCAGACAGAAGCAGCGTCGTTAGTAGAGAACTGGTGTTTTAGTGTCTCTGAGTACAGTCGTTTAGCCTCTCTCACCGCTTTGCTAAACCTGTTCTTCGACTCCTTGAATCTGTCTCTATCCCCACTCCTAAACGCTTCCTCCTTCTCCAACCTCAACCTTTTGAGCTTTGCTGAGAACCAGGGCTTGTTGTTGTTAAAGTTCACCCTGGTACGTGTTGGGATACAGCAGTCCTCACAGAAGCTGATGTACACAGCCTCTGTGAGTTCATCCAGACTATTGGTAGCAGTCGTGAACATATCCCAGTCAGTACAGTCTAAGCACGCCCGCAAATCTTCCACAGCCTCACTGGTCCACTGTTTAGATGTCCTCACAGCAGGTTTACAGAGTTTTAGTTGCTGCCTGTATGCACGAATCAGGTGGACCAAGGGAGTTCTGTGCGAGCCGAACAGCCCCGTGACCCACAAGAGAAACATCCCCGCCAAATTCGAGCGTTTGACGGGGTCTATCCGTGAAAAAATATTCACGTTTTTGAGTGCACATGCATTTCTGCTGCAAATGCCTCTGGAAGTTTCATGCCGTTCGTATGCCAATTGTGGCAACACGAAAATGACCCGTTTTCCCATTCCGAGGGATTTCTGTGCGACCCTAACAGCCCCGTGAGCCACAAGAGACACATCCCCGCCAATTTCTAGCGTTTCACGGGGTCTATCCGTGAAAAATATAGACGTTTTTGAGTGCACATGCATTTCTGCTGCAGATGCCTCTGGAAGTTTCATGCCGTTCGTACGCAATGTGGCAACACGAAAATGACCCCTTTTCCCATTCCGAGGGATTTCTGTGCGACCCTAACTAACAGCGCCCGTGAGCCACAAGAGAGACATCCCCGCCAATTTATAGCGTTTCACGGGGTCTATCCGTGAAAAATATAGACGTTTTTGAGTGCACATGCATTCCTGCTGCAAATGCCTCTGGAAGTTTCATGCCGTTCCTATGCAATGTGGCCACACAAAAATGACCCGTTTTCCCATTCCGAGGCATTTCTGTGCGACCCTAACAGCCCCGTGAGCCACAAGAGAGACATCCCCGCCAACTTCTAGCGTTTGACGGGGTCTATGCGTGAAAAATATTAAAATTTTTGAGTGCACGTGCCTTTCTGCTGCAAATGCCTCTGGAAGTTTCATGGCGTTCCTATGCAATGTGGCAACACGAAAATGACCCCTTTTCCCATTCCGAGGGAGTTCTGTGCCACCCTAACAGCCCCGTGAGCCACAAGAGACACATCCCCGCCAATTTCTAGCGTTTCACGGGGTCTATCCGTGAAACATATAGAAGTTTTTGAGTGCACATGCATTCCTGCTGCAAATGCCTCTGGAAGTTTCATGCGGTTCGTACGCAATGTGGCAACACGAAAATGACCCGTTTTCCCATTCCCAGGGATTTCTGTGCGACCCGAACAGCCCCGTGAGCCACAAGAGACACATCCCCGCCAATTTCTAGCGTTTCACGGGGTCTATCCGTGAAAAATATCA
>NW_027422779.1:57500-60000 GCF_048934315.1 Petromyzon marinus
TGGCTCTGTAGGCAAACTGAAGGGGGTCCAGGAGAGGGTCTGTGATGGCTTTGAGGTGTGCCAGGAGCAGGCGCTCAAAAGACTTCATTACCACAGATGTAAGGGCGACCGGTCTGTAATCATTTAGTCCTGTTGGCCTTAGCTTTTTGGGCACAGCGATGATGGTGGAGGACTTGAGACAGGCTGGTACATGGCATGTCTCCAGGGAGGTGTTAAAGATGTTGGTGAACACCGGAGACAGCTGGCCAGCGCAGTGCCTGAGGGTGGCTGGAGAGACAGAGTCCGGCCCGGCTGCTTTGCGTGGATTCTGCCTCTTGAAAAGCCCATTAACTTCTCCCTCCTGAAAGGAGAGAGTCGTTTCTGTAGTATGGGTGGGGGATGGGGCCTCTTGGGTGGGAAGGGGTGGTTCAGGACAGTCCAATTGTCTTTCAAATCTATGGTAGAACTCGTTCAGGTCGTTGGCTAGGCGGGAGTCGTTAGTGGTGTGGGGCGCTCTGGGTTTGTAGTTGGTGATGTGCCTGAGCCCTTTGGCAGACAGAAGCAGCGTCGTTAGTAGAGAACTGGTGTTTTAGTGTCTCTGAGTACAGTCGTTTAGCCTCTCTCACCGCTTTGCTAAACCTGTTCTTCGACTCCTTGAATCTGTCTCTATCCCCACTCCTAAACGCTTCCTCCTTCTCCAACCTCAACCTTTTGAGCTTTGCTGAGAACCAGGGCTTGTTGTTGTTAAAGTTCACCCTGGTACGTGTTGGGATACAGCAGTCCTCACAGAAGCTGATGTACACAGCCTCTGTGAGTTCATCCAGACTATTGGTAGCAGTCGTGAACATATCCCAGTCAGTACAGTCTAAGCACGCCCGCAAATCTTCCACAGCCTCACTGGTCCACTGTTTAGATGTCCTCACAGCAGGTTTACAGAGTTTTAGTTGCTGCCTGTATGCACGAATCAGGTGGACCAAGGGAGTTCTGTGCGAGCCGAACAGCCCCGTGACCCACAAGAGAAACATCCCCGCCAAATTCGAGCGTTTGACGGGGTCTATCCGTGAAAAAATATTCACGTTTTTGAGTGCACATGCATTTCTGCTGCAAATGCCTCTGGAAGTTTCATGCCGTTCGTATGCCAATTGTGGCAACACGAAAATGACCCGTTTTCCCATTCCGAGGGATTTCTGTGCGACCCTAACAGCCCCGTGAGCCACAAGAGACACATCCCCGCCAATTTCTAGCGTTTCACGGGGTCTATCCGTGAAAAATATAGACGTTTTTGAGTGCACATGCATTTCTGCTGCAGATGCCTCTGGAAGTTTCATGCCGTTCGTACGCAATGTGGCAACACGAAAATGACCCCTTTTCCCATTCCGAGGGATTTCTGTGCGACCCTAACTAACAGCGCCCGTGAGCCACAAGAGAGACATCCCCGCCAATTTATAGCGTTTCACGGGGTCTATCCGTGAAAAATATAGACGTTTTTGAGTGCACATGCATTCCTGCTGCAAATGCCTCTGGAAGTTTCATGCCGTTCCTATGCAATGTGGCCACACAAAAATGACCCGTTTTCCCATTCCGAGGCATTTCTGTGCGACCCTAACAGCCCCGTGAGCCACAAGAGAGACATCCCCGCCAACTTCTAGCGTTTGACGGGGTCTATGCGTGAAAAATATTAAAATTTTTGAGTGCACGTGCCTTTCTGCTGCAAATGCCTCTGGAAGTTTCATGGCGTTCCTATGCAATGTGGCAACACGAAAATGACTCCTTTTCCCATTCCGAGGGAGTTCTGTGCCACCCTAACAGCCCCGTGAGCCACAAGAGACACATCCCCGCCAATTTCTAGCGTTTCACGGGGTCTATCCGTGAAACATATAGAAGTTTTTGAGTGCACATGCATTCCTGCTGCAAATGCCTCTGGAAGTTTCATGCGGTTCGTACGCAATGTGGCAACACGAAAATGACCCGTTTTCCCATTCCCAGGGATTTCTGTGCGACCCGAACAGCCCCGTGAGCCACAAGAGACACATCCCCGCCAATTTCTAGCGTTTCACGGGGTCTATCCGTGAAAAATATCAATTTTTTTTTGACTGCACATGCATTTCTGCTGCAAATGCCTCTGGAAGTTGCATGCGGTTCGCATGCAATGTGGCGACACGAAAATGACCCGTTTTCCCATTCCGAGGGATTTCTGTGCCACCCTAACAGCCCCGTGAGCCACAAGAGAGACATCCCCGCCAATTTCTAGCGTATCACGGGGTCTATCCGTGAGAAATATTCACTTTTTTGAGTGCACATGCATTCCTGCTGCAAATGCCTCTGGAAGTTTCATGCGGTTCGTATGCAATGTGGCGACACGAAAATGACCCGTTTTCCCATTCCGAGGGATTTCTGTGCCACCCTAACAGCCCCGTGAGCCACAAGAGAGACATCCCCGCCCACTTCTAGCGTTTCACGGGGTCTCTCCGTGAAAAATATCACATTTTTTGAGTGCACATGCATTCCTGCTGCAAATGCC
>NW_027422779.1:70000-72500 GCF_048934315.1 Petromyzon marinus
TCGTTAGTGGTGTGGGGCGCTCTGGGTTTGTAGTTGGTGATGTGCCTGAGCCCTTTGGCAGACAGAAGCAGCGTCGTTAGTAGAGAACTGGTGTTTTAGTGTCTCTGAGTACAGTCGTTTAGCCTCTCTCACCGCTTTGCTAAACCTGTTCTTCGACTCCTTGAATCTGTCTCTATCCCCACTCCTAAACGCTTCCTCCTTCTCCAACCTCAACCTTTTGAGCTTTGCTGAGAACCAGGGCTTGTTGTTGTTAAAGTTCACCCTGGTACGTGTTGGGATACAGCAGTCCTCACAGAAGCTGATGTACACAGCCTCTGTGAGTTCATCCAGACTATTGGTAGCAGTCGTGAACATATCCCAGTCAGTACAGTCTAAGCACGCCCGCAAATCTTCCACAGCCTCACTGGTCCACTGTTTAGATGTCCTCACAGCAGGTTTACAGAGTTTTAGTTGCTGCCTGTATGCACGAATCAGGTGGACCAAGGGAGTTCTGTGCGAGCCGAACAGCCCCGTGACCCACAAGAGAAACATCCCCGCCAAATTCGAGCGTTTGACGGGGTCTATCCGTGAAAAAATATTCACGTTTTTGAGTGCACATGCATTTCTGCTGCAAATGCCTCTGGAAGTTTAATGCCGTTCGTATGCCAATTGTGGCAACACGAAAATGACCCGTTTTCCCATTCCGAGGGATTTCTGTGCGACCCTAACAGCCCCGTGAGCCACAAGAGACACATCCCCGCCAATTTCTAGCGTTTCACGGGGTCTATCCGTGAAAAATATAGACGTTTTTGAGTGCACATGCATTTCTGCTGCAGATGCCTCTGGAAGTTTCATGCCGTTCGTACGCAATGTGGCAACACGAAAATGACCCCTTTTCCCATTCCGAGGGATTTCTGTGCGACCCTAACTAACAGCGCCCGTGAGCCACAAGAGAGACATCCCCGCCAATTTATAGCGTTTCACGGGGTCTATCCGTGAAAAATATAGACGTTTTTGAGTGCACATGCATTCCTGCTGCAAATGCCTCTGGAAGTTTCATGCCGTTCCTATGCAATGTGGCCACACAAAAATGACCCGTTTTCCCATTCCGAGGCATTTCTGTGCGACCCTAACAGCCCCGTGAGCCACAAGAGAGACATCCCCGCCAACTTCTAGCGTTTGACGGGGTCTATGCGTGAAAAATATTAAAATTTTTGAGTGCACGTGCCTTTCTGCTGCAAATGCCTCTGGAAGTTTCATGGCGTTCCTATGCAATGTGGCAACACGAAAATGACCCCTTTTCCCATTCCGAGGGAGTTCTGTGCCACCCTAACAGCCCCGTGAGCCACAAGAGACACATCCCCGCCAATTTCTAGCGTTTCACGGGGTCTATCCGTGAAACATATAGAAGTTTTTGAGTGCACATGCATTCCTGCTGCAAATGCCTCTGGAAGTTTCATGCGGTTCGTACGCAATGTGGCAACACGAAAATGACCCGTTTTCCCATTCCCAGGGATTTCTGTGCGACCCGAACAGCCCCGTGAGCCACAAGAGACACATCCCCGCCAATTTCTAGCGTTTCACGGGGTCTATCCGTGAAAAATATCAATTTTTTTTTGACTGCACATGCATTTCTGCTGCAAATGCCTCTGGAAGTTGCATGCGGTTCGCATGCAATGTGGCGACACGAAAATGACCCGTTTTCCCATTCCGAGGGATTTCTGTGCCACCCTAACAGCCCCGTGAGCCACAAGAGAGACATCCCCGCCAATTTCTAGCGTATCACGGGGTCTATCCGTGAGAAATATTCACTTTTTTGAGTGCACATGCATTCCTGCTGCAAATGCCTCTGGAAGTTTCATGCGGTTCGTATGCAATGTGGCGACACGAAAATGACCCGTTTTCCCATTCCGAGGGATTTCTGTGCCACCCTAACAGCCCCGTGAGCCACAAGAGAGACATCCCCGCCCACTTCTAGCGTTTCACGGGGTCTCTCCGTGAAAAATATCACATTTTTTGAGTGCACATGCATTCCTGCTGCAAATGCCTCTGGAAGTTTCATGCGGTTCGCATGCAATGTGGCGACACGAAAATGACCCGTTTTTTCCCATTCCGAGGGATTTCTGTGCCACCCTAACAGCCCCGTGAGCCACAAGAGACACATCCCCGCCAATTTCTAGCGTTTCACGGGGTCTATCCGTGAAAAATATTCAATTTTTTGACTGCACATGCATTTCTGCTGCAAATGCCTCTGGAAGTTTCATGCGGTTCGCATGCAATGTGGCGACACGAAAATGACCCGTTTTCCCATTCCGAGGGATTTCTGTGCCACCCTAACAGCCCCGTGAGCCACAAGAGAGACATCGCCGCCAATTTCTAGCGTTTCACGGGGTCTATCCGTGAAAAATATTCACTTTTTTGACTGCACATGCATTCCTGCTGCAAATGCCTCTGGAAGTTTCATGCCGTTCGCATGCAATGTGGCAACACGAAAATGACCCGTTTTCCCATTCCGAGGGAT
>NW_027422779.1:105000-107500 GCF_048934315.1 Petromyzon marinus
CGGCAGAGAATAGTGCCCAGGAAGCGGAAGGACTCCACAATTTTGACTGCGGAGTCTAACAGGGTGATGGCGGTGAGTGGGGCTGTATTCTTCCTGAAGTCCACAACCATCTCAACTGTCCTTAGAGCATTTAGCTCTAAGTTGTTCTGGCTACACCAGGTCACCAGGTTGTCAGCTTCCCACCTATAGTCAGACTCATCCCCACCAGAGATCAGCCCAATGAGGGTGGTGTCGTCCGACAAACTTCAAGAGTTTGACGGACAGATGATTGGAGGCGCAGCTGTTGGTATACAGGGAGAAGAGCAGTGGGCAAAGGACGCAGCCCTGAGGAGTTCCCGTGCTGATGGACCTGGAGTCAGAGACTTCTGTTCCCGGCTTAACGCACTGCTTCCTGTCAGAGAGGAAGTCTGTGATCCACCTGCAGGTGGAGTAGGGCACGTTCAGCTGGAAGAGCTTGTCCTGAAGCAGGGCAGGGATGATGGTGTTGAAGGCAGAGCTGAAGTCCACAAACAGGATCCTGGCGTAGGATGCTGGGGCGTCCACATGCTGTAGGGTGAAGTGGAGGGCCATGTTAACTGCGTCGTCCACAGACCTGTTGGCTCTGTAGGCAAACTGAAGGGGGTCCAGGAGAGGGTCTGTGATGGCTTTGAGGTGTGCCAGGAGCAGGCGCTCAAAAGACTTCATTACCACAGATGTAAGGGCGACCGGTCTGTAATCATTTAGTCCTGTTGGCCTTAGCTTTTTGGGCACAGCGATGATGGTGGAGGACTTGAGACAGGCTGGTACATGGCATGTCTCCAGGGAGGTGTTAAAGATGTTGGTGAACACCGGAGACAGCTGGCCAGCGCAGTGCCTGAGGGTGGCTGGAGAGACAGAGTCCGGCCCGGCTGCTTTGCGTGGATTCTGCCTCTTGAAAAGCCCATTAACTTCTCCCTCCTGAAAGGAGAGAGTCGTTTCTGTAGTATGGGTGGGGGATGGGGCCTCTTGGGTGGGAAGGGGTGGTTCAGGACAGTCCAATTGTCTTTCAAATCTACGGTAGAACTCGTTCAGGTCGTTGGCTAGGCGGGAGTCGTTAGTGGTGTGGGGCGCTCTGGGTTTGTAGTTGGTGATGTGCCTGAGCCCTTTGGCAGACAGAAGCAGCGTCGTTAGTAGAGAACTGGTGTTTTAGTGTCTCTGAGTACAGTCGTTTAGCCTCTCTCACCGCTTTGCTAAACCTGTTCTTCGACTCCTTGAATCTGTCTCTATCCCCACTCCTAAACGCTTCCTCCTTCTCCAACCTCAACCTTTTGAGCTTTGCTGAGAACCAGGGCTTGTTGTTGTTAAAGTTCACCCTGGTACGTGTTGGGATACAGCAGTCCTCACAGAAGCTGATGTACACAGCCTCTGTGAGTTCATCCAGACTATTGGTAGCAGTCGTGAACATATCCCAGTCAGTACAGTCTAAGCACGCCCGCAAATCTTCCACAGCCTCACTGGTCCACTGTTTAGATGTCCTCACAGCAGGTTTACAGAGTTTTAGTTGCTGCCTGTATGCACGAATCAGGTGGACCAAGGGAGTTCTGTGCGAGCCGAACAGCCCCGTGACCCACAAGAGAAACATCCCCGCCAAATTCGAGCGTTTGACGGGGTCTATCCGTGAAAAAATATTCACGTTTTTGAGTGCACATGCATTTCTGCTGCAAATGCCTCTGGAAGTTTCATGCCGTTCGTATGCCAATTGTGGCAACACGAAAATGACCCGTTTTCCCATTCCGAGGGATTTCTGTGCGACCCTAACAGCCCCGTGAGCCACAAGAGACACATCCCCGCCAATTTCTAGCGTTTCACGGGGTCTATCCGTGAAAAATATAGACGTTTTTGAGTGCACATGCATTTCTGCTGCAGATGCCTCTGGAAGTTTCATGCCGTTCGTACGCAATGTGGCAACACGAAAATGACCCCTTTTCCCATTCCGAGGGATTTCTGTGCGACCCTAACTAACAGCGCCCGTGAGCCACAAGAGAGACATCCCCGCCAATTTATAGCGTTTCACGGGGTCTATCCGTGAAAAATATAGACGTTTTTGAGTGCACATGCATTCCTGCTGCAAATGCCTCTGGAAGTTTCATGCCGTTCCTATGCAATGTGGCCACACAAAAATGACCCGTTTTCCCATTCCGAGGCATTTCTGTGCGACCCTAACAGCCCCGTGAGCCACAAGAGAGACATCCCCGCCAACTTCTAGCGTTTGACGGGGTCTATGCGTGAAAAATATTAAAATTTTTGAGTGCACGTGCCTTTCTGCTGCAAATGCCTCTGGAAGTTTCATGGCGTTCCTATGCAATGTGGCAACACGAAAATGACCCCTTTTCCCATTCCGAGGGAGTTCTGTGCCACCCTAACAGCCCCGTGAGCCACAAGAGACACATCCCCGCCAATTTCTAGCGTTTCACGGGGTCTATCCGTGAAACATATAGAAGTTTTTGAGTGCACATGCATTCCTGCTGCAAATGCCTCTGGA
>NW_027422779.1:117500-120000 GCF_048934315.1 Petromyzon marinus
TGGTGTTGAAGGCAGAGCTGAAGTCCACAAACAGGATCCTGGCGTAGGATGCTGGGGCGTCCACATGCTGTAGGGTGAAGTGGAGGGCCATGTTAACTGCGTCGTCCACAGACCTGTTGGCTCTGTAGGCAAACTGAAGGGGGTCCAGGAGAGGGTCTGTGATGGCTTTGAGGTGTGCCAGGAGCAGGCGCTCAAAAGACTTCATTACCACAGATGTAAGGGCGACCGGTCTGTAATCATTTAGTCCTGTTGGCCTTAGCTTTTTGGGCACAGCGATGATGGTGGAGGACTTGAGACAGGCTGGTACATGGCATGTCTCCAGGGAGGTGTTAAAGATGTTGGTGAACACCGGAGACAGCTGGCCAGCGCAGTGCCTGAGGGTGGCTGGAGAGACAGAGTCCGGCCCGGCTGCTTTGCGTGGATTCTGCCTCTTGAAAAGCCCATTAACTTCTCCCTCCTGAAAGGAGAGAGTCGTTTCTGTAGTATGGGTGGGGGATGGGGCCTCTTGGGTGGGAAGGGGTGGTTCAGGACAGTCCAATTGTCTTTCAAATCTACGGTAGAACTCGTTCAGGTCGTTGGCTAGGCGGGAGTCGTTAGTGGTGTGGGGCGCTCTGGGTTTGTAGTTGGTGATGTGCCTGAGCCCTTTGGCAGACAGAAGCAGCGTCGTTAGTAGAGAACTGGTGTTTTAGTGTCTCTGAGTACAGTCGTTTAGCCTCTCTCACCGCTTTGCTAAACCTGTTCTTCGACTCCTTGAATCTGTCTCTATCCCCACTCCTAAACGCTTCCTCCTTCTCCAACCTCAACCTTTTGAGCTTTGCTGAGAACCAGGGCTTGTTGTTGTTAAAGTTCACCCTGGTACGTGTTGGGATACAGCAGTCCTCACAGAAGCTGATGTACACAGCCTCTGTGAGTTCATCCAGACTATTGGTAGCAGTCGTGAACATATCCCAGTCAGTACAGTCTAAGCACGCCCGCAAATCTTCCACAGCCTCACTGGTCCACTGTTTAGATGTCCTCACAGCAGGTTTACAGAGTTTTAGTTGCTGCCTGTATGCACGAATCAGGTGGACCAAGGGAGTTCTGTGCGAGCCGAACAGCCCCGTGACCCACAAGAGAAACATCCCCGCCAAATTCGAGCGTTTGACGGGGTCTATCCGTGAAAAAATATTCACGTTTTTGAGTGCACATGCATTTCTGCTGCAAATGCCTCTGGAAGTTTCATGCCGTTCGTATGCCAATTGTGGCAACACGAAAATGACCCGTTTTCCCATTCCGAGGGATTTCTGTGCGACCCTAACAGCCCCGTGAGCCACAAGAGACACATCCCCGCCAATTTCTAGCGTTTCACGGGGTCTATCCGTGAAAAATATAGACGTTTTTGAGTGCACATGCATTTCTGCTGCAGATGCCTCTGGAAGTTTCATGCCGTTCGTACGCAATGTGGCAACACGAAAATGACCCCTTTTCCCATTCCGAGGGATTTCTGTGCGACCCTAACTAACAGCGCCCGTGAGCCACAAGAGAGACATCCCCGCCAATTTATAGCGTTTCACGGGGTCTATCCGTGAAAAATATAGACGTTTTTGAGTGCACATGCATTCCTGCTGCAAATGCCTCTGGAAGTTTCATGCCGTTCCTATGCAATGTGGCCACACAAAAATGACCCGTTTTCCCATTCCGAGGCATTTCTGTGCGACCCTAACAGCCCCGTGAGCCACAAGAGAGACATCCCCGCCAACTTCTAGCGTTTGACGGGGTCTATGCGTGAAAAATATTAAAATTTTTGAGTGCACGTGCCTTTCTGCTGCAAATGCCTCTGGAAGTTTCATGGCGTTCCTATGCAATGTGGCAACACGAAAATGACCCCTTTTCCCATTCCGAGGGAGTTCTGTGCCACCCTAACAGCCCCGTGAGCCACAAGAGACACATCCCCGCCAATTTCTAGCGTTTCACGGGGTCTATCCGTGAAACATATAGAAGTTTTTGAGTGCACATGCATTCCTGCTGCAAATGCCTCTGGAAGTTTCATGCGGTTCGTACGCAATGTGGCAACACGAAAATGACCCGTTTTCCCATTCCCAGGGATTTCTGTGCGACCCGAACAGCCCCGTGAGCCACAAGAGACACATCCCCGCCAATTTCTAGCGTTTCACGGGGTCTATCCGTGAAAAATATCAATTTTTTTTTGACTGCACATGCATTTCTGCTGCAAATGCCTCTGGAAGTTGCATGCGGTTCGCATGCAATGTGGCGACACGAAAATGACCCGTTTTCCCATTCCGAGGGATTTCTGTGCCACCCTAACAGCCCCGTGAGCCACAAGAGAGACATCCCCGCCCACTTCTAGCGTTTCACGGGGTCTCTCCGTGAAAAATATCACATTTTTTGAGTGCACATGCATTCCTGCTGCAAATGCCTCTGGAAGTTTCATGCGGTTCGCATGCAATGTGGCGACACGAAAATGACCCGTTTTTTCCCATTCCGAGGGATTTCTGTGCCA
>NW_027422779.1:142500-145000 GCF_048934315.1 Petromyzon marinus
CCCTCCTGAAAGGAGAGAGTCGTTTCTGTAGTATGGGTGGGGGATGGGGCCTCTTGGGTGGGAAGGGGTGGTTCAGGACAGTCCAATTGTCTTTCAAATCTACGGTAGAACTCGTTCAGGTCGTTGGCTAGGCGGGAGTCGTTAGTGGTGTGGGGCGCTCTGGGTTTGTAGTTGGTGATGTGCCTGAGCCCTTTGGCAGACAGAAGCAGCGTCGTTAGTAGAGAACTGGTGTTTTAGTGTCTCTGAGTACAGTCGTTTAGCCTCTCTCACCGCTTTGCTAAACCTGTTCTTCGACTCCTTGAATCTGTCTCTATCCCCACTCCTAAACGCTTCCTCCTTCTCCAACCTCAACCTTTTGAGCTTTGCTGAGAACCAGGGCTTGTTGTTGTTAAAGTTCACCCTGGTACGTGTTGGGATACAGCAGTCCTCACAGAAGCTGATGTACACAGCCTCTGTGAGTTCATCCAGACTATTGGTAGCAGTCGTGAACATATCCCAGTCAGTACAGTCTAAGCACGCCCGCAAATCTTCCACAGCCTCACTGGTCCACTGTTTAGATGTCCTCACAGCAGGTTTACAGAGTTTTAGTTGCTGCCTGTATGCACGAATCAGGTGGACCAAGGGAGTTCTGTGCGAGCCGAACAGCCCCGTGACCCACAAGAGAAACATCCCCGCCAAATTCGAGCGTTTGACGGGGTCTATCCGTGAAAAAATATTCACGTTTTTGAGTGCACATGCATTTCTGCTGCAAATGCCTCTGGAAGTTTCATGCCGTTCGTATGCCAATTGTGGCAACACGAAAATGACCCGTTTTCCCATTCCGAGGGATTTCTGTGCGACCCTAACAGCCCCGTGAGCCACAAGAGACACATCCCCGCCAATTTCTAGCGTTTCACGGGGTCTATCCGTGAAAAATATAGACGTTTTTGAGTGCACATGCATTTCTGCTGCAGATGCCTCTGGAAGTTTCATGCCGTTCGTACGCAATGTGGCAACACGAAAATGACCCCTTTTCCCATTCCGAGGGATTTCTGTGCGACCCTAACTAACAGCGCCCGTGAGCCACAAGAGAGACATCCCCGCCAATTTATAGCGTTTCACGGGGTCTATCCGTGAAAAATATAGACGTTTTTGAGTGCACATGCATTCCTGCTGCAAATGCCTCTGGAAGTTTCATGCCGTTCCTATGCAATGTGGCCACACAAAAATGACCCGTTTTCCCATTCCGAGGCATTTCTGTGCGACCCTAACAGCCCCGTGAGCCACAAGAGAGACATCCCCGCCAACTTCTAGCGTTTGACGGGGTCTATGCGTGAAAAATATTAAAATTTTTGAGTGCACGTGCCTTTCTGCTGCAAATGCCTCTGGAAGTTTCATGGCGTTCCTATGCAATGTGGCAACACGAAAATGACCCCTTTTCCCATTCCGAGGGAGTTCTGTGCCACCCTAACAGCCCCGTGAGCCACAAGAGACACATCCCCGCCAATTTCTAGCGTTTCACGGGGTCTATCCGTGAAACATATAGAAGTTTTTGAGTGCACATGCATTCCTGCTGCAAATGCCTCTGGAAGTTTCATGCGGTTCGTACGCAATGTGGCAACACGAAAATGACCCGTTTTCCCATTCCCAGGGATTTCTGTGCGACCCGAACAGCCCCGTGAGCCACAAGAGACACATCCCCGCCAATTTCTAGCGTTTCACGGGGTCTATCCGTGAAAAATATCAATTTTTTTTTGACTGCACATGCATTTCTGCTGCAAATGCCTCTGGAAGTTGCATGCGGTTCGCATGCAATGTGGCGACACGAAAATGACCCGTTTTCCCATTCCGAGGGATTTCTGTGCCACCCTAACAGCCCCGTGAGCCACAAGAGAGACATCCCCGCCAATTTCTAGCGTATCACGGGGTCTATCCGTGAGAAATATTCACTTTTTTGAGTGCACATGCATTCCTGCTGCAAATGCCTCTGGAAGTTTCATGCGGTTCGTATGCAATGTGGCGACACGAAAATGACCCGTTTTCCCATTCCGAGGGATTTCTGTGCCACCCTAACAGCCCCGTGAGCCACAAGAGAGACATCCCCGCCCACTTCTAGCGTTTCACGGGGTCTCTCCGTGAAAAATATCACATTTTTTGAGTGCACATGCATTCCTGCTGCAAATGCCTCTGGAAGTTTCATGCGGTTCGCATGCAATGTGGCGACACGAAAATGACCCGTTTTTTCCCATTCCGAGGGATTTCTGTGCCACCCTAACAGCCCCGTGAGCCACAAGAGACACATCCCCGCCAATTTCTAGCGTTTCACGGGGTCTATCCGTGAAAAATATTCAATTTTTTGACTGCACATGCATTTCTGCTGCAAATGCCTCTGGAAGTTTCATGCGGTTCGCATGCAATGTGGCGACACGAAAATGACCCGTTTTCCCATTCCGAGGGATTTCTGTGCCACCCTAACAGCCCCGTGAGCCACAAGAGAGACATCGCCGCCAATTTCTAGCGT
>NW_027422780.1:0-158779 GCF_048934315.1 Petromyzon marinus
CGGGGGACGGCCCGGGGGACGGCCCGGGGGACGGCCCGGGGGGACGGCCCGGGGGACGGGCCCGGGGGACGGCCCCGGGGGACGGCCCGGGGGACGGCCCGGGGGACGGCCCGGGGGACGGCCCCGGGGGACGGCCGGGGACGGCCCGGGGGACGGCCCGGGGGACGGCCCGGGGGACGGCCCGGGGGACGGCCCGGGGGACGGCCCGGGGGACGGCCCGGGGGACGGCCCGGGGGACGGCCCGGGGGACGGCCCGGGGGACGGCCCGTGGGACGGCCCGTGGGACGGCCCGTGGGACGGCCCGGGGACGGCCCGGGGGACGGCCCGGGGGACGGCCCGGGGGACGGCCCGGGGGACGGCCCGGGGGACGGCCCGGGGGACGGCCCGGGGGACGGCCCGGGGGACGGCCCGGGGGACGGCCCGGGGGACGGCCCGGGGGACGGCCCGGGGGACGGCCCGGGGGACGGCCCGGGGGACGGCCCGGGGGACGGCCCGGGGGACGGCCCGGGGGACGGCCCGGGGGACGGCCCGGGGGACGGCCCGGGGGGACGGCCCGGGGGACGGCCCGGGGGACGGCCCGGGGGACGGCCCGGGGGACGGCCCGGGGACGGCCCGGGGGACGGCCCGGCGGGACCGGCCCGGGGGACGGCCCGGGGGACCGGCCCGGGGGACCGGCCCGGGGGACCGGCCCGGGGGACGGCCCGGGGGACGGCCCGGGGGACGGCCCGGGGGACGGCCCGGGGGACGGCCCGGGGGACGGCCCGGGGGACGGCCCGGGGGACGGCCCGGGGGACGGCCCGGGGGACGGCCCGGGGGACGGCCCGGGGGACGGCCCGGACGCCCGGGGACGGCCCGGGACGGCCCCGGGACGGCCCGGGGGACGGCCCGGGGGACGGCCCGGGGGACGGCCCGGGGGACGGCCCGGGGGACGGCCCGGGGGACGGCCCGGGGGACGGCCCGGGGGACGGCCCGGGGGACGGCCCGGGGGACGGCCCGGGGGACGGCCCGGGGGACGGCCCGGGGGACGGCCCGGGGACGGCCCGGGGGACGGCCCGGGGGACGGCCCGGGGGACGGCCCGGGGGACGGCCCGGGGGACGGCCCGGGGGACGGCCCGGGGGACGGCCCGGGGGACGGGCCCGGGGGACGGCCCGGGGGACGGCCCGGGGGACGGCCCGGGGGACGGCCCGGGGGACGGCCCGGGGGACGGCCCGGGGGACGGCCCGGGGGACGGCCCGGGGGACGGCCCGGGGGACGGCCCGGGGGACGGCCCGGGGGACGGCCCGGGGGACGGCCCGGGGGACGGCCCGGGGGACGGCCCGGGGGACGGCCCGGGGGACGGCCCGGGGGACGGCCCGGGGGACGGCCCGGGGGACGGCCCGGGGGACGGCCGGGGGACGGCCCGGGGGACGGCCCGGGGGACGGCCCGGGGACGGCCCGGGGGACGGCCCGGGGGACGGCCCGGGGGACGGCCCGGGGGACGGCCCGGGGGACGGCCCGGGGGACGGCCCGGGGGACGGCCCGGGGGACGGCCCGGGGGACGGCCCGGGGGACGGCCCGGGGGACGGCCCGGGGGACGGCCCGGGGGACGGCCCGGGGACGGCCCGGGGGACGGCCCGGGGCGACGGGCCGGGGACCGGCCCGGGGACCGGCCCGGGGGACGGCCCGGGGACGGCCCGGGGACCGGCCCGGGGGACGGCCCGGGGGACGGCCCGGGGACGGCCCGGGCCCGGGGGACGGCCCGGGGACGGCCGGGGGACGGCCCGGGGGACGGCCCGGGGACCGGCCCGGGGACCGGCCCGGGGGACGGCCCGGGGGACGGCCCGGGGACCGGCCCGGGGGACGGCCCGGGGACGGCCCGGGGACGGCCCGGGGGACGGCCCGGGGGACGGCCCGGGGGACGGCCCGGGGGACGGCCCGGGGGACGGCCCGGGGGACGGCCCGGTGGACGGCCCGGGGGACGGCCCCGGGGGCCCGGGGACCGGCCCGGGGGACGGCCCGGGGGACGGCCCGGGGGACGGCCCGGGGACGGCCCGGGGGACGGCCCGGGGGACGGCCCGGGGGACGGCCCGGGGGACGGCCCGGGGGACGGCCCGGGGGACGGCCCGGGGGACGGCCCGGGGGACGGCCCGGGGACGGCCCGGGGGACGGCCCGGGGGACGGCCCGGGGGACGGCCCGGGGGACGGCCCGGGGGACGGCCCGGGGGACGGCCCGGGGGACGGCCCGGGGGACGGCCCGGGGGACGGCCCGGGGACGGCCCGGGGGACGGCCCGGGGGACGGCCCGGGGGACGGCCCGGGGGACGGCCCGGGGACGGCCCGGGGACGGCCCGGGGACCGGCCCGGGGGACGGCCCGGGGACGGCCCGGGGGACGGCCCGGGGGACGGCCCGGGGGACGGCCCGGGGGACGGCCCGGGGGACGGCCCGGGGGACGGCCCGGGGGACGCCGGGGGACGGCCCGGGGACGGCCCGGGGGACGGCCCGGGGGACGGCCCGGGGACGGCCCGGGGGACGGCCCGGGGGACGGCCCGGGGGACGGCCCGGGGGACGGCCCGGGGGACGGCCCGGGGGACGGCCCGGGGGACGGCCCGGGGGACGGCCCGGGGACGGCCCGGGGGACGGCCCGGGGGACGGCCCGGGGACGGCCCGGGGGACGGCCCGGGGGACGGCCCGGGGGACGGCCCGGGGGACGGCCCGGGGGACGGCCCGGGGGACGGCCCGGGGACGGCCCGGGGGACGGCCCGGGGGACGGCCCGGGGGACGGCCCGGGGGACGGCCCGGGGGACGGCCCGGGGGACGGCCCGGGGGACGGCCCGGGGGACGGCCCGGGGGACGGCCCGGGGGACGGCCCGGGGGACGGCCCGGGGGACGGCCCGGGGGACGGCCCGGGGGACGGCCCGGGGGACGGCCCGGGGGACGGCCCGGGACGGCCCGGGAGGCCCGGGGGACGGCCCGGGGGACGGCCCGGGGGACGGCCCGGGGGACGGCCCGGGGGACGGCCCGGGGGACGGCCCGGGGGACGGCCCGGGGGACGGCCCGGGGGACGGCCCGGGGGACGGCCCGGGGGACGGCCCGGGGGACGGCCCGGGGGACGGCCCGGGGGACGGCCCGGGGGACGGCCCGGGGGACGGCCCGGGGGACGGCCCGGGGGACGGCCCGGCCGGGACGGCCCGGGGACGGCCCGGGGGACGGCCCGGGGGACGGGCCCGGGGGACGGCCCGGGGGACGGCCCGGGGACGGCCCGGGGGACGGCCCGGGGGACGGCCCGGGGGACGGCCCGGGGGACGGCCCGGGGGACGGCCCGGGGGACGGCCCGGGGGACGGCCCGGGGGACGGCCCGCCCGGGGGACGGCCCGGGGGGACGGCCCGGGGGACCGGGTCCCGGGGGACGGCCCGGGGACCGGCCCGGGGACCGGCCCGGGGGACCGGCCCGGGGACCGGCCCGGGGGACGGCCCGGGGGACGGCCCGGGGGACGGCCCGGGGGACGGCCCGGGGGACGGCCCGGGGGACGGCCCGGGGGACGGCCCGGGGGACGGCCCGGGGACGGCCCGGGGGACCGGCCCGGGGACGGCCCGGGGGACGGCCCGGGGACGGCCCGGGGACGGCCCGGGGGACGGCCCGGGGGACGGCCCGGGGGACGGCCCGGGGGACGGCCCGGGGGAGGCCTGGGGGACGGCCCGGGGGACCGGCCCGGGGGACGGCCCGGGGACGGCCCGGGGGACGGCCCGGGGGACGGCCCGGGGGACGGCCCGGGGGACGGCCCGGGGGACGGCCCGGGGGACGGCCCGGGGGACGGCCCGGGGGACGGCCCGGGGACCGGCCCGGGGGACCGGCCCGGGGGACGGCCCGGGGGACGGCCCGGGGGACGGCCCGGGGGACGGCCCGGGGGACGGCCCGGGGGACGGCCCGGGTGACGGCCCGGGGACGGCCCGGGGACGGCCCGGGGGACGGCCCGGGTGACGGCCCGGGTGACGGCCCGGGTGACGGCCCGGGGGACGGCCCGGGTGACGGCCCGGGGGACGGCCCGGGGGACGGCCCGGGGGACGGCCCGGGGGACGGCCCGGGGGACGGCCGGGGACGGCGGGGGACGGCCCGGGGGACGGCCCGGGGGACGGCCCGGGGGACGGCCCGGGGGACGGCCCGGGGGACGGCCCGGGGGACGGCCCGGGGGACGGCCCGGGGGACGGCCCGGGGGACGGCCCGGGGGACGGCCCGGGGGACGGCCCGGGGGACGGCCCGGGGGACGGCCCGGGGGACGGCCCGGGGGACGGCCCGGGGGACGGCCCGGGGGACGGCCCGGGGGACGGCCCGGGGGACGGCCCGGGGGACGGCCCGGGGGACGGCCCGGGGGACGGCCCGGGGGACGGCCCGGGGGACGGCCCGGGGGACGGCCCGGGGGACGGCCCGGGGGACGGCCCGGGGGACGGCCCGGGGGACGGCCCGGGGGACGGCCCGGGGGACGGCCCGGGGGACGGCCCGGGGGACGGCCCGGGGGACGGCCCGGGGGACGGCCCGGGGGACGGCCCGGGGGACGGCCCGGGGGACGGCCCGGGGGACGGCCCGGGGGACGGCCCGGGGGACGGCCCGGGGGACGGCCCGGGGGACGGCCCGGGGGACGGCCCGGGGGACGGCCCGGGGGACGGCCCGGGGGACGGCCCGGGGGACGGCCCGGGGGACGGCCCGGGGGACGGCCCGGGGGACGGCCCGGGGGACGGCCCGGGGGACGGCCCGGGGGACGGCCCGGGGGACGGCCCGGGGGACGGCCCGGGGGACGGCCCGGGGGACGGCCCGGGGGACGGCCCGGGGGACGGCCCGGGGGACGGCCCGGGGGACGGCCCGGGGGACGGCCCGGGGGACGGCCCGGGGGACGGCCCGGGGGACGGCCCGGGGGACGGCCCGGGGGACGGCCCGGGGGACGGCCCGGGGGACGGCCCGGGGGACGGCCCGGGGGACGGCCCGGGGGACGGCCCGGGGGACGGCCCGGGGGACGGCCCGGGGGACGGCCCGGGGGACGGCCCGGGGGACGGCCCGGGGGACGGCCCGGGGGACGGCCCGGGGGACGGCCCGGGGGACGGCCCGGGGGACGGCCCGGGGGACGGCCCGGGGGACGGCCCGGGGGACGGCCCGGGGGACGGCCCGGGGGACGGCCCGGGGGACGGCCCGGGGGACGGCCCGGGGGACGGCCCGGGGGACGGCCCGGGGGACGGCCCGGGGGACGGCCCGGGGGACGGCCCGGGGGACGGCCCGGGGGACGGCCCGGGGGACGGCCCGGGGGACGGCCCGGGGGACGGCCCGGGGGACGGCCCGGGGGACGGCCCGGGGGACGGCCCGGGGGACGGCCCGGGGGACGGCCCGGGGGACGGCCCGGGGGACGGCCCGGGGGACGGCCCGGGGGACGGCCCGGGGGACGGCCCGGGGGACGGCCCGGGGGACGGCCCGGGGGACGGCCCGGGGGACGGCCCGGGGGACGGCCCGGGGGACGGCCCGGGGGACGGCCCGGGGGACGGCCCGGGGGACGGCCCGGGGGACGGCCCGGGGGACGGCCCGGGGGACGGCCCGGGGGACGGCCCGGGGGACGGCCCGGGGGACGGCCCGGGGGACGGCCCGGGGGACGGCCCGGGGGACGGCCCGGGGGACGGCCCGGGGGACGGCCCGGGGGACGGCCCGGGGGACGGCCCGGGGGACGGCCCGGGGGACGGCCCGGGGGACGGCCCGGGGGACGGCCCGGGGGACGGCCCGGGGGACGGCCCGGGGGACGGCCCGGGGGACGGCCCGGGGGACGGCCCGGGGGACGGCCCGGGGGACGGCCCGGGGGACGGCCCGGGGGACGGCCCGGGGGACGGCCCGGGGGACGGCCCGGGGGACGGCCCGGGGGACGGCCCGGGGGACGGCCCGGGGGACGGCCCGGGGGACGGCCCGGGGGACGGCCCGGGGGACGGCCCGGGGGACGGCCCGGGGGACGGCCCGGGGGACGGCCCGGGGGACGGCCCGGGGGACGGCCCGGGGGACGGCCCGGGGGACGGCCCGGGGGACGGCCCGGGGGACGGCCCGGGGGACGGCCCGGGGGACGGCCCGGGGGACGGCCCGGGGGACGGCCCGGGGGACGGCCCGGGGGACGGCCCGGGGGACGGCCCGGGGGACGGCCCGGGGGACGGCCCGGGGGACGGCCCGGGGGACGGCCCGGGGGACGGCCCGGGGGACGGCCCGGGGGACGGCCCGGGGGACGGCCCGGGGGACGGCCCGGGGGACGGCCCGGGGGACGGCCCGGGGGACGGCCCGGGGGACGGCCCGGGGGACGGCCCGGGGGACGGCCCGGGGGACGGCCCGGGGGACGGCCCGGGGGACGGCCCGGGGGACGGCCCGGGGGACGGCCCGGGGGACGGCCCGGGGGACGGCCCGGGGGACGGCCCGGGGGACGGCCCGGGGGACGGCCCGGGGGACGGCCCGGGGGACGGCCCGGGGGACGGCCCGGGGGACGGCCCGGGGGACGGCCCGGGGGACGGCCCGGGGACCGGCCCGGGGACCGGCCCGGGGACCGGCCCGGGGACCGGCCCGGGGACCGGCCCGGGGGACGGCCCGGGGGACGGCCCGGGGGACGGCCCGGGGGACGGCCCGGGGGACGGCCCGGGGGACGGCCCGGGGACCGGCCCGAGGGACGGCCCGGGGGACGGCCCGGGGACCGGCCCGGGGACCGGCCCGGGGACCGGCCCGGGGGACGGCCCGGGGGACGGCCCGGGGACCGGCCCGGGGACCGGCCCGGGGGACGGCCCGGGGGGACGGCCCGGGGGACGGCCCGGGGGACGGCCCGGGGGACGGCCCGGGGGACGGCCCGGGGGACGGCCCGGGGGACCGGCCCGGGGACCGGCCCGAGGACCGGCCCGGGGACCGGCCCGGGGGACGGCCCGGGGGACGGCCCGGGGGACGGCCCGGGGGACGGCCCGGGGGACGGCCCGGGGACCGGCCCGGGGACCGGCCCGGGGGACGGCCCGGGGGACCGGCCCGGGGGACCGGCCCGGGGGACCGGCCCGGGGGACCGGCCCGGGGGACCGGCCCGGGGGACCGGCCCGGGGGACCGGCCCGGGGGACCGGCCCGGGGGACCGGCCCGGGGGACCGGCCCGGGGGACCGGCCCGGGGGACCGGCCCGGGGGACCGGCCCGGGGGACCGGCCCGGGGGACCGGCCCGGGGGACCGGCCCGGGGGACCGGCCCGGGGGACCGGCCCGGGGGACCGGCCCGGGGGACCGGCCCGGGGGACCGGCCCGGGGGACCGGCCCGGGGGACCGGCCCGGGGGACCGGCCCGGGGGACCGGCCCGGGGGACCGGCCCGGGGGACCGGCCCGGGGGACCGGCCCGGGGGACCGGCCCGGGGGACCGGCCCCGGGGACCGGCCCGGGGGACCGGCCCGGGGGACCGGCCCGGGGGACCGGCCCGGGGGACCGGCCCGGGGGACCGGCCCGGGGGACCGGCCCGGGGGACCGGCCCGGGGGACCGGCCCGGGGGACCGGCCCGGGGGACCGGCCCGGGGGACCGGCCCGGGGGACCGGCCCGGGGGACCGGCCCGGGGGACCGGCCCGGGGGACCGGCCCGGGGGACGGCCCGGGGACCGGCCCGGGGGACCGGCCCGGGGGACGGCCCGGGGGACGGCCCGGGGGACGGCCCGGGGGACGGCCCGGGGGACGGCCCGGGGGACGTAGGGCTGTAGGGGCAAGTGCTCTCATACACAGACACAGACAAAGCTACCCCAGGTACCCTCTAGCAATGCTGTAGGGGCAAGTGCTGTTACACAAACACAGACAAAGCTACCCCAGGTAGCCTCTATGAGGGCTAAAAGGGGCAAGTGCTGTTACACAAACACAGACAAAACTACCTTGGGTAGCCTCTCGCAGGGCTTTAGGGGCAATTGCTGCCACACAGATACAAAAAAGCTAACCCAGATAAATTCTAGCAGTGCTGTAGGGGCAAGTGCTGTCAAAACATACATAGACAAAGCTACCCCAGGTAGCCTCTAGCTGGTTGTCGGGGCAAATGTTGTCACAGCGACACAGACAAAGCTACCCCAGGTAGAATCTTTCTGGTTGTAGGGGCAAGTGCTTTGAGCAATAGCACCTATGAAGGCTACCGTCACTGTGGCTACACACACAGAGGGAGTGGGTGGCCACCACCACCACGCCCGACCGCCTTTGTCTCTCTCCCAGTTCTAGCGATGTTTACAACACCACCACCACCATCACTCCCCACACACACACAGTGCGCTAACCACTGCACCATCATTCCCCACTCACACACACAGTGCGCTAACCACTGCACCACCACTCCCCACTCAGACACACAATGCCCTAACCACTGCTCCACCACTCCCCACTCACATACAGTGCGCTAACCACTGCACCACCACTCCCCACTCACACACAGTGCGCTAACCACTGCACCACCACTCCCCACACACACACAGTGTGCTAACCACTGCACCACCACTCCCCACTCACACACTGCGCTAACCACTGCACCACCACTCCCCACTCACACACAGTGCGCTAACCACTGCACCACCACTCCGCACACACACTCAACGTGCGCTAACCACTGCACCACCGCTCCTCCCACACAAATTATTTCGCGACTCACTGCTGCCCTCTTGTGGTACAAAACTAGAATCTCACTCACCAACTCACCCACTCACCCACCCACCCATTCATCCAGACAAAGCTACCCCACGTAGCCTCTAGCTGGTTGTAGGGGCAAGTGCTGTTCCACAGACACTGACAAAGCTACCCCAGGTAGCCTTTGGCAGGGCTGTAGGGGCAAGTGCTGTTACATAGACACAGACAAAGGTACCCCAGGTAGCCTCTAGCGGGGCTGTAGGGGCAAGTGCTCTCACACAGATACAAACAAAGCTAACCCAGATAAATTCTAGCAGGGCTGTCGGGGCAAGTGCTGTCAAAACATACATAGACAAAGCTACCCCAGGTAGCCTCTAGCGGTGCTGTAGGGGCAAGTGCTCTCATACACAGACACAGACAAATCTACCCTAGGTACCCTCTAGCAATGCTGTAGGGGCAAGTGCTGTTACACAAACACAGACAAAGCTACACCAGGTAGCCTCTAGCAGGGCTATAGGGGCAAGTGCTGTTACACAAACACAGACAAAGCTACCTTAGGTAGCCTCTCGCAGGGCTGTAGGGGCAATTGCTGCCACACAGATACAAAAAAGCTAACCCAGATAAATTCTAGCAGTGCTGTAGGGGCAAGTGCTGTCAAAACATACATAGACAAAGCTACCCCAGGTAGCCTCTAGCTGGTTGTCGGGGCAAATGTTGTCACAGAGACACAGACAAAGCTACCCCAGGTAGAATCTTTCTGGCTGTAGGGACAAGTGCTTTGAGCAATAGCACCTATGAAGGCTACCGTCACAGTGGCTACACACACAGAGGGAGTGGGTGGCCACCACCACCATGCCCGACCGCCTTTGTCTCTCTCCCAGTTCTAGCGATGTTTACAACACCACCACCACCATCACTCCCCACACACACACAGTGCGCTAACCACTGCACCATCATTCCCCACTCACACACACAGTGCGCTAACCACTGCACCACCACTCCCCACTCAGACACACAATGCCCTAACCACTGCTCCACCACTCCCCACTCACATACAGTGCGCTAACCACTGCACCACCACTCCCCACTCACACACAGTGCGCTAACCACTGCACCACCACTCCCCACACACACACAGTGCGCTAACCACTGCACCACCACTCCCCACTCACACACAGTGCGCTAACCACTGCACCACCACTCCCCACTCACACACAGTGCGCTAACCACTGCACCACCACTCCGCACACACACTCAACGTGCGCTAACCACTGCACCACCGCTCCTCCCACACAAATTATTTCGCGACTCACTGCTGCCCTCTTGTGGTACAAAACTAGAATCTCACTCACCAACTCACCCACTCACCCACCCACCCATTCATCCAGACAAAGCTACCCCACGTAGCCTCTAGCTGGTTGTAGGGGCAAGTGCTGTTCCACAGACACTGACAAAGCTACCCCAGGTAGCCTTTGGCAGGGCTGTAGGGGCAAGTGCTGTTACATAGACACAGACAAAGGTACCCCAGGTAGCCTCTAGCGGGGCTGTAGGGGCAAGTGCTCTCACACAGATACAAACAAAGCTAACCCAGATAAATTCTAGCAGGGCTGTCGGGGCAAGTGCTGTCAAAACATACATAGACAAAGCTACCCCAGGTAGCCTCTAGCGGGGCTGTAGGGGCAAGTGCTCTCATACACAGACACAGACAAAGCTACCCCAGGTACCCTCTAGCAATGCTGTAGGGGCAAGTGCTGTTACACAAACACAGACAAAGCTACCCCAGGTAGCCTCTATGAGGGCTAAAAGGGGCAAGTGCTGTTACACAAACACAGACAAAACTACCTTGGGTAGCCTCTCGCAGGGCTGTAGGGGCAATTGCTGCCACACAGATACAAAAAAGCTAACCCAGATAAATTCTAGCAGTGCTGTAGGGGCAAGTGCTGTCAAAACATACATAGACAAAGCTACCCCAGGTAGCCTCTAGCTGGTTGTCGGGGCAAATGTTGTCACAGCGACACAGACAAAGCTACCCCAGGTAGAATCTTTCTGGTTGTAGGGGCAAGTGCTTTGAGCAATAGCACCTATGAAGGCTACCGTCACTGTGGCTACACACACAGAGGGAGTGGGTGGCCAGCACCACCACGCCCGACCGCCTTTGTCTCTCTCCCAGTTCTAGTGATGTTTACAACACCACCACCACCATCACTCCCCACACACACACACACACAGTGCGCTAACCACTGCACCATCACTCCCCACTCACACACACAGTGCGCTAACCACTGCACCACCACTCCCCACTCAGACACAAAATGCCCTAACCACTGCTCCACCACTCCCCACTCACACAGAGTGCGCTAACCACTGCACCACCACTCCCCACTCACACACAGTGCGCTAACCACTGCACCACCACTCCCCACTCACACACAGTGCGCTAACCACTGCACCACCACTCCCCACACACACTCAACGTGCGCTAACCACTGCACCACCACTCCCCCACACAAATTATTTCGAGACTAGAATCTCACTCACCAACTCTCCCACTCACCCACCCACCCATTCATCCAGACAAAGCTACCCCACGTAGCCTCTAGCTGGTTGTAGGGGCAAGTGCTGTTCCACAGACACTGACAAAGCTACCCCAGGTAGCCTTTGGCAGGGCTGTAGGGGCAAGTGCTGTTACATAGACACAGACAAAGGTACCCCAGGTAGCCTCTAGCGGGGCTGTAGGGGCAAGTGCTCTCACACAGATACAAACAAAGCTAACCCAGATAAATTCTAGCAGGGCTGTCGGGGCAAGTGCTGTCAAAACATACATAGACAAAGCTACCCCAGGTAGCCTCTAGCGGGGCTGTAGGGGCAAGTGCTCTCATACACAGACACAGACAAAGCTACCCCAGGTACCCTCTAGCAATGCTGTAGGGGCAAGTGCTGTTACACAAACACAGACAAAGCTACCCCAGGTAGCCTCTAGCAGGGCTTTAGGGGCAAGTGCTGTTACACAAACACAGACAAAGCTACCTTAGGTAGCCTCTCGCAGGGCTGTAGGGGCAATTGCTGCCACACAGATACAAAAAAACTAACCCAGATAAATTCTAGCAGGGCTGTAGGGGCAAGTGCTGTCAAAACATACATAGACAAAACTACACCAGGTAGCCTCTAGCTGGTTGTCGGGGCAAATGTTGTCACAGAGACACAGACAAAGCTACCCCAGGTAGACTCTTTCTGGTTGTAGGGGCAAGTGCTTTGAGCAATAGCACCTATGAAGGCTACCGTCACTGTGGCTACACACACAGAGGGAGTGGGTGGCCAGCACCACAACGCCCGACCGACTTTGTCTCTCTCCCAGTTCTAGCGATGTTTACAACACCACCACCACCATCACTCCCCACACACACACACACAGTGCGCTAACCACTGCACCATCACTCCCCACTCACACACACATTGCCCTAACCACTGCTCCATCACTCCCCACTCACACACAGTGCGCTAACCACTGCACCACCACTCCCCACTCACACACAGTGCGCTAACCACTGCACCACCACTCCCCACACACACTCAACGTGCGCTAACCACTGCACCACCACTCCCCCCACACAAATTATGTCGCGACTCAATGCTGCCCTCTTGTGGTAAAAACTAGAATCTCACTCACCAACTCACCCCCTCACTCAACCACCCACCCACTCATCCAGACAAAGCTACCCCAGGTAGCCTCTAGCTGGCTGTGGGGGCAAGTGCTGTTCCACAGACACTGACAAAGCTACCCCAGGTAGCCTTTGGCAGGGCTGTAGGGGCAAGTGCTGTTACATAGACACAGACAAAGCTACCCCAGGTAGCCTCTAGCGCGGCAGTAGAGGCTAGTGCTGTTACACACAGAGAAAGCTACCCCAGGTAGCCTCTAACAGGGCTGTAGGGGCAAGTGCTGTTACACAAACACAGAAAAAGCTACCTTAGGTAGCCTCTCGCAGGGCTGTAGGGGCAAGTGCTCTCACACAGATACAAACAAAGCTAACCCAGATAAATTCTAGCAGGGCTGACGGGGCAAGTGCTGTCAAAACATACATAGACAAAGTTACCCCAGGTAGCCTCTAGCGGGGCTGTAGGGGCAAGTGCTCTCATACACAGACACAGAGAAAGCTACCCCAGGTACCCTCTAGCAATGCTGTAGGGGCAAGTGCTGTTACACAAACACAGACAAAGCTACCCCAGGTAGACTCTTTCTGGTTGTAGGGGCAAGTGCTTTGAGCAATAGCACCTATGAAGGCTACCGGCACTGTGGCTACACACACAGAGGGAGTGGGTGGCCAGCACCATCACGCCCGACCGCCTTTGACTCTCTCCCAGTTCTAGCGATGTTTACAACACCACCATCACTCCCCACACACACACACAGTGCGCTAACCACTGTATCATCACTCCCCACTCACACACACAGTGCGCTAACCAATGCACCACCACTCCCCACTCAGACACACAATGCCCTAACCACTGCTCCACCACTCCCCACTCACACAGAGTGCGCTAACCACTGCACCACCACTCCCCACTCACACACAGTGCGCTAACCACTGCACCACCACTCCCCACTCACACACAGTGCGCTAACCACTGCACCACCACTCCCCACACACACTCAACGTGCGCTAACCACTACACCACCACTCCCCCCACACAAATTATTTCGCGACTCAATGCTGCCCTCTTGTGGTAAAAATAAGAATCTCACTCACCAACTCACCCCCTCACTCACCCACCCACCCACTCATCCAGATGAAGCTACCCCAGGTAGCCTCTAGCTGGCTGTGGGAGCAAGTGCTGTTCCACAGACACTGACAAAGCTACCCCAGTTTGCCTTTGGCAGGGCTGTAGGGGCAAGTGCTGTTACATAGACACAGACAAAGGTACCCCAGGGAGCCTCTAGCGGGGCTGTAGGGGCAAGTGCTGTTACACACAGACAAAGCTACCCCAGGTAGCCTCTAGCAGGTCTTAGGGGCAAGTGCTGCTACAAAGACACAGACAAGCTATCCTAGGCAGCCTTTAGCAGGGCTGTAGGGGCAAGTGCTCTCATACGCATACACAGACACAGACAAAGCTACCCCAGGTAGCCTCTAGCAGGGCTGTCGGGGCAAGTGCTGTCAAAACATGCATAGACAAAGCTACCCCAGATAGCCTCTAGCGGGGCTGTAGGGGCAAGTGCTCTCATACACAGACACAGACAAAGCTACCCCAGGTACCCTCTAGCAATGCTGTAGGGGCAAGTGCTGTTACACAAACACAGACAAAGCTACCCCAGGTAGCCTCTAGCAGGGCTATAGGGGCAAGTGCTGTTACACAAACACAGACAAAGCTACCTTAGGTAGCCTCTCGCAGGGGTGTAGGGGCAATTGCTGCCACACAGATACAATAAAGCTAACCCAGATAAATTCTATAAGGGCTGTAGGGGCAAGTGCTGTCAAAACATACATAGACAAAGCTACCCCAGGTAGCCTCTAGCTGGTTGTCGGGGCAAATGTTGTCACAGCGACACAGACAAAGCTACCCCATGGTAGACTCTTTCTGGTTGTAGGGGCAAGTGCTTTGACCAATAGCACCTATGAAGGCTACCGGCACTGTGGGTACACACACAGAGGGAGTGGGTGGCCAGCACCACCACGCCCGACCGCCTTTGTCTCTCTCCCAGTTCTAGTGATGTTTACAACACCACCACCACCATCACTCCCCACACACACACATACACAGTGCGCTAACCACTGCACCATCACTCCCCACTCACACACACAGTGCGCTAACCACTGCACCACCACTCCCCACTCAGACACACAATGCCCTAACCACTGCTCCACCACTCCCCACTCACACAGAGTGCGATAACCACTGCACCACCACTCCCCACTCACACACAGTGCGCTAACCACTGCACCACCACTCCCCACTCACACACAGTGCGCTAACCACTGCACCACCACTCCCCACACACACTCAACGTGCGCTAACCACTGCACCACCACTCCCCCACACAAATTATTTCGCGACTCAATGCTGCCCTCTTGTGGTAAAAAACTAGAATCTCACTCACCAACTCTACCACTCACCCACCCACCCATTCATCCAGACAAAGCTACCCCACGTAGCCTCTAGCTGGTTGTAGGGGCAAGTGGTGTTCCATAGACACTGACAAAGCTACCCCAGGTAGCCTTTGGCAGGGCTGTAGGGGCAAGTGCTGTTACATAGACACAGACAAAGGTACCCCAGGTAGCCTCTAGCGGGGCTGTAGGGGCAAGTGCTCTCACACAGATACAAACAAAGCTAACCCAGATAAATTCTAGCAGGGCTGTCGGGGCAAGTGCTGTAAAAACATACATAGACAAAGCTACCCCAGGTAGCCTCTAGCGGTGCTGTAGGAGCAAGTGCTCTCATACACAGACACAGACAAATCTACCCTAGGTACCCTCTAGCAATGCTGTAGGGGCAAGTGCTGTTACACAAACACAGACAAAGCTACCCCAGGTAGCCTCTAGCAGGGCTATAGGGGCAAGTGCTGTTACACAAACACAGACAAAGCTACCTTAGGTAGCCTCTCGCTGGGCTGTAGGGGCAATTGCTGCCACACAGATACAAAAAAGCTAACCCAGATAAATTCTAGCAGTGCTGTAGGGGCAAGTGCTGTCAAAACATACATAGACAAAGCTACCCCAGGTAGCCTCTAGCTGGTTGTCGGGGCAAATGTTGTCACAGCGACACAGACAAAGCTACCCCAGGTAGAATCTTTCTGGTTGTAGGGGCAAGTGCTTTGAGCAATAGCACCTATGAAGGCTACCGTCACTGTGGCTACACACACAGAGGGAGTGGGTGGCCACCACCACCACGCCCGACCGCCTTTGTCTCTCTCCCAGTTCTAGCGATGTTTACAACACCACCACCACCATCACTCCCCACACACACACAGTGCGCTAACCACTGCACCATCATTCCCCACTCACACACACAGTGCGCTAACCACTGCACCACCACTCCCCACTCAGACACACAATGCCCTAACCACTGCTCCACCACTCCCCACTCACATACAGTGCGCTAACCACTGCACCACCACTCCCCACTCACACACAGTGCGCTAACCACTGCACCACCACTCCCCACACACACACAGTGTGCTAACCACTGCACCACCACTCCCCACTCACACACTGCGCTAAACACTGCACCACCACTCCCCACTCACACACAGTGCGCTAACCACTGCACCACCACTCCGCACACACACTCAACGTGCGCTAACCACTGCACCACCGCTCCTCCCACACAAATTATTTCGCGACTCACTGCTGCCCTCTTGTGGTACAAAACTAGAATCTCACTCACCAACTCACCCACTCACCCACCCACCCATTCATCCAGACAAAGCTACCCCACGTAGCCTCTAGCTGGTTGTAGGGGCAAGTGCTGTTCCACAGACACTGACAAAGCTACCCCAGGTAGCCTTTGGCAGGGCTGTAGGGGCAAGTGCTGTTACATAGACACAGACAAAGGTACCCCAGGTAGCCTCTAGCGGGGCTGTAGGGGCAAGTGCTCTCACACAGACACAAACAAAGCTAACCCAGATAAATTCTAGCAGGGCTGTCGGGGCAAGTGCTGTCAAAACATACATAGACAAAGCTACCCCAGGTAGCCTCTAGCGGTGCTGTAGGGGCAAGTGCTCTCATACACAGACACAGACAAATCTACCCTAGGTACCCTCTAGCAATGCTGTAGGGGCAAGTGCTGTTACACAAACACAGACAAAGCTACACCAGGTAGCCTCTAGCAGGGCTATAGGGGCAAGTGCTGTTACACAAACACAGACAAAGCTACCTTAGGTAGCCTCTCGCAGGGCTGTAGGGGCAATTGCTGCCACACAGATACAAAAAAGCTAACCCAGATAAATTCTAGCAGTGCTGTAGGGGCAAGTGCTGTCAAAACATACATAGACAAAGCTACCCCAGGTAGCCTCTAGCTGGTTGTCGGGGCAAATGTTGTCACAGAGACACAGACAAAGCTACCCCAGGTAGAATCTTTCTGGCTGTAGGGACAAGTGCTTTGAGCAATAGCACCTATGAAGGCTACCGTCACAGTGGCTACACACACAGAGGGAGTGGGTGGCCACCACCACCACGCCCGACCGCCTTTGTCTCTCTCCCAGTTCTAGCGATGTTTACAACACCACCACCACCATCACTCCCCACACACACACAGTGCGCTAACCACTGCACCATAATTCCCCACTCACACACACAGTGCGCTAACCACTGCACCACCACTCCCCACTCAGACACACAATGCCCTAACCACTGCTCCACCACTCCCCACTCACATACAGTGCGCTAACCACTGCACCACCACTCCCCACTCACACACAGTGCGCTAACCACTGCACCACCACTCCCCACACACACACAGTGCGCTAACCACTGCACCACCACTCCCCACTCACACACAGTGCGCTAACCACTGCAACACCACTCCCCACTCACACACAGTGCGCTAACCACTGCACCACCACTCCGCACACACACTCAACGTGCGCTAACCACTGCACCACCGCTCCTCCCACACAAATTATTTCGCGACTCACTGCTGCCCTCTTGTGGTACAAAACTAGAATCTCACTCACCAACTCACCCACTCACCCACCCACCCATTCATCCAGACAAAGCTACCCCACGTAGCCTCTAGCTGGTTGTAGGGGCAAGTGCTGTTCCACAGACACTGACAAAGCTACCCCAGGTAGCCTTTGGCAGGGCTGTAGGGGCAAGTGCTGTTACATAGACACAGACAAAGGTACCCCAGGTAGCCTCTAGCGGGGCTGTAGGGGCAAGTGCTCTCACACAGATACAAACAAAGCTAACCCAGATAAATTCTAGCAGGGCTGTCGGGGCAAGTGCTGTCAAAACATACATAGACAAAGCTACCCCAGGTAGCCTCTAGCGGGGCTGTAGGGGCAAGTGCTCTCATACACAGACACAGACAAAGCTACCCCAGGTACCCTCTAGCAATGCTGTAGGGGCAAGTGCTGTTACACAAACACAGACAAAGCTACCCCAGGTAGCCTCTATGAGGGCTAAAAGGGGCAAGTGCTGTTACACAAACACAGACAAAACTACCTTGGGTAGCCTCTCGCAGGGCTGTAGGGGCAATTGCTGCCACACAGATACAAAAAAGCTAACCCAGATAAATTCTAGCAGTGCTGTAGGGGCAAGTGCTGTCAAAACATACATAGACAAAGCTACCCCAGGTAGCCTCTAGCTGGTTGTCGGGGCAAATGTTGTCACAGCGACACAGACAAAGCTACCCCAGGTAGAATCTTTCTGGTTGTAGGGGCAAGTGCTTTGAGCAATAGCACCTATGAAGGCTACCGGCACTGTGGCTACACACACAAAGGGAGTGGGTGGCCAGCACCACCACGCCCGACCGCCTTTGTCTCTCTCCCAGTTCTAGTGATGTTTACAACACCACCACCACCATCACTCCCCACACACACACACACACAGTGCGCTAACCACTGCACCATCACTCCCCACTCACACACACAGTGCGCTAACCACTGCACCACCACTCCCCACTCAGACACAAAATGCCCTAACCACTGCTCCACCACTCCCCACTCACACAGAGTGCGCTAACCACTGCACCACCACTCCCCACTCACACACAGTGCGCTAACCACTGCACCACCACTCCCCACTCACACACAGTGCGCTAACCACTGCACCACCACTCCCCACACACACTCAACGTGCGCTAACCACTGCACCACCACTCCCCCACACAAATTATTTCGAGACTAGAATCTCACTCACCAACTCTCCCACTCACCCACCCACCCATTCATCCAGACAAAGCTACCCCACGTAGCCTCTAGCTGGTTGTAGGGGCAAGTGCTGTTCCACAGACACTGACAAAGCTACCCCAGGTAGCCTTTGGCAGGGCTGTAGGGGCAAGTGCTGTTACATAGACACAGACAAAGGTACCCCAGGTAGCCTCTAGCGGGGCTGTAGGGGCAAGTGCTCTCACACAGATACAAACAAAGCTAACCCAGATAAATTCTAGCAGGGCTGTCGGGGCAAGTGCTGTCAAAACATACATAGACAAAGCTACCCCAGGTAGCCTCTAGCGGGGCTGTAGGGGCAAGTGCTCTCATACACAGACACAGACAAAGCTACCCCAGGTACCCTCTAGCAATGCTGTAGGGGCAAGTGCTGTTACACAAACACAGACAAAGCTACCCCAGGTAGCCTCTAGCAGGGCTTTAGGGGCAAGTGCTGTTACACAAACACAGACAAAGCTACCTTAGGTAGCCTCTCGCAGGGCTGTAGGGGCAATTGCTGCCACACAGATACAAAAAAACTAACCCAGATAAATTCTAGCAGGGCTGTAGGGGCAAGTGCTGTCAAAACATACATAGACAAAACTACACCAGGTAGCCTCTAGCTGGTTGTCGGGGCAAATGTTGTCACAGAGACACAGACAAAGCTACCCCAGGTAGACTCTTTCTGGTTGTAGGGGCAAGTGCTTTGAGCAATAGCACCTATGAAGGCTACCGTCACTGTGGCTACACACACAGAGGGAGTGGGTGGCCAGCACCACAACGCCCGACCGACTTTGTCTCTCTCCCAGTTCTAGCGATGTTTACAACACCACCACCACCATCACTCCCCACACACACACACACAGTGCGCTAACCACTGCACCATCACTCCCCACTCACACACACATTGCCCTAACCACTGCTCCATCACTCCCCACTCACACACAGTGCGCTAACCACTGCACCACCACTCCCCACTCACACACAGTGCGCTAACCACTGCACCACCACTCCCCACACACACTCAACGTGCGCTAACCACTGCACCACCACTCCCCCCACACAAATTATGTCGCGACTCAATGCTGCCCTCTTGTGGTAAAAACTAGAATCTCACTCACCAACTCACCCCCTCACTCAACCACCCACCCACTCATCCAGACAAAGCTACCCCAGGTAGCCTCTAGCTGGCTGTGGGGGCAAGTGCTGTTCCACAGACACTGACAAAGCTACCCCAGGTAGCCTTTGGCAGGGCTGTAGGGGCAAGTGCTTTTACATAGACACAGACAAAGCTACCCCAGGTAGCCTCTCGCGCGGCAGTAGAGGCTAGTGCTGTTACACACAGAGAAAGCTACCCCAGGTAGCCTCTAACAGGGCTGTAGGGGCAAGTGCTGTTACACAAACACAGAAAAAGCTACCTTAGGTAGCCTCTCGCAGGGCTGTAGGGGCAAGTGCTCTCACACAGATACAAACAAAGCTAACCCAGATAAATTCTAGCAGGGCTGACGGGGCAAGTGCTGTCAAAACATACATAGACAAAGTTACCCCAGGTAGCCTCTAGCGGGGCTGTAGGGGCAAGTGCTCTCATACACAGACACAGAGAAAGCTACCCCAGGTACCCTCTAGCAATGCTGTAGGGGCAAGTGCTGTTACACAAACACAGACAAAGCTACCCCAGGTAGACTCTTTCTGGTTGTAGGGGCAAGTGCTTTGAGCAATAGCACCTATGAAGGCTACCGGCACTGTGGCTACACACACAGAGGGAGTGGGTGGCCAGCACCACCACGCCCGACCGCCTTTGACTCTCTCCCAGTTCTAGCGATGTTTACAACACCACCATCACTCCCCACACACACACACAGTGCGCTAACCACTGTATCATCACTCCCCACTCACACACACAGTGCGCTAACCAATGCACCACCACTCCCCACTCAGACACACAATGCCCTAACCACTGCTCCACCACTCCCCACTCACACAGAGTGCGCTAACCACTGCACCACCACTCCCCACTCACACACAGTGCGCTAACCACTGCACCACCACTCCCCACTCACACACAGTGCGCTAACCACTGCACCACCACTCCCCACACACACTCAACGTGCGCTAACCACTACACCACCACTCCCCCCACACAAATTATTTCGCGACTCAATGCTGCCCTCTTGTGGTAAAAATAAGAATCTCACTCACCAACTCACCCCCTCACTCACCCACCCACCCACTCATCCAGATGAAGCTACCCCAGGTAGCCTCTAGCTGGCTGTGGGAGCAAGTGCTGTTCCACAGACACTGACAAAGCTACCCTAGTTTGCCTTTGGCAGGGCTGTAGGGGCAAGTGCTGTTACATAGACACAGACAAAGGTACCCCAGGGAGCCTCTAGCGGGGCTGTAGGGGCAAGTGCTGTTACACACAGACAAAGCTACCCCAGGTAGCCTCTAGCAGGTCTTAGGGGCAAGTGCTGCTACAAAGACACAGACAAGCTATCCTAGGCAGCCTTTAGCAGGGCTGTAGGGGCAAGTGCTCTCATACGCATACACAGACACAGACAAAGCTACCCCAGGTAGCCTCTAGCAGGGCTGTCGGGGCAAGTGCTGTCAAAACATGCATAGACAAAGCTACCCCAGATAGCCTCTAGCGGGGCTGTAGGGGCAAGTGCTCTCATACACAGACACAGACAAAGCTACCCCAGGTACCCTCTAGCAATGCTGTAGGGGCAAGTGCTGTTACACAAACACAGACAAAGCTACCCCAGGTAGCCTCTAGCAGGGCTATAGGGGCAAGTGCTGTTACACAAACACAGACAAAGCTACCTTAGGTAGCCTCTCGCAGGGGTGTAGGGGCAATTGCTGCCACACAGATACAATAAAGCTAACCCAGATAAATTCTATAAGGGCTGTAGGGGCAAGTGCTGTCAAAACATACATAGACAAAGCTACCCCAGGTAGCCTCTAGCTGGTTGTCGGGGCAAATGTTGTCACAGCGACACAGACAAAGCTACCCCATGGTAGACTCTTTCTGGTTGTAGGGGCAAGTGCTTTGACCAATAGCACCTATGAAAGCTACCGGCACTGTGGGTACACACACAGAGGGAGTGGGTGGCCAGCACCACCACGCCCGACCGCCTTTGTCTCTCTCCCAGTTCTAGTGATGTTTACAACACCACCACCACCATCACTCCCCACACACACACATACACAGTGCGCTAACCACTGCACCATCACTCCCCACTCACACACACAGTGCGCTAACCACTGCACCACCACTCCCCACTCAGACACACAATGCCCTAACCACTGCTCCACCACTCCCCACTCACACAGAGTGCGATAACCACTGCACCACCACTCCCCACTCACACACAGTGCGCTAACCACTGCACCACCACTCCCCACTCACACACAGTGCGCTAACCACTGCACCACCACTCCCCACACACACTCAACGTGCGCTAACCACTGCACCACCACTCCCCCACACAAATTATTTCGCGACTCAATGCTGCCCTCTTGTGGTAAAAAACTAGAATCTCACTCACCAACTCTACCAATCACCCACCCACCCATTCATCCAGACAAAGCTACCCCACGTAGCCTCTAGCTGGTTGTAGGGGCAAGTGGTGTTCCACAGACACTGACAAAGCTACCCCAGGTAGCCTTTGGCAGGGCTGTAGGGGCAAGTGCTGTTACATAGACACAGACAAAGGTACCCCAGGTAGCCTCTAGCGGGGCTGTAGGGGCAAGTGCTCTCACACAGATACAAACAAAGCTAACCCAGATAAATTCTAGCAGGGCTGTCGGGGCAAGTGCTGTAAAAACATACATAGACAAAGCTACCCCAGGTAGCCTCTAGCGGTGCTGTAGGGGCAAGTGCTCTCATACACAGACACAGACAAATCTACCCTAGGTACCCTCTAGCAATGCTGTAGGGGCAAGTGCTGTTACACAAACACAGACAAAGCTACACCAGGTAGCCTCTAGCAGGGCTATAGGGGCAAGTGCTGTTACACAAACACAGACAAAGCTACCTTAGGTAGCCTCTCGCTGGGCTGTAGGGGCAATTGCTGCCACACAGATACAAAAAAGCTAACCCAGATAAATTCTAGCAGTGCTGTAGGGGCAAGTGCTGTCAAAACATACATAGACAAAGCTACCCCAGGTAGCCTCTAGCTGGTTGTCGGGGCAAATGTTGTCACAGAGACACAGACAAAGCTACCCCAGGTAGAATCTTTCTGGTTGTAGGGGCAAGTGCTTTGAGCAATAGCACCTATGAAGGCTACCGTCACTGTGGCTACACACACAGAGGGAGTGGGTGGCCACCACCACCACCACGCCCGACCGCCTTTGTCTCTCTCCCAGTTCTAGCGATGTTTACAACACCACCACCACCATCACTCCCCACACACACACACACAGTGCGCTAACCACTGCACCATCATTCCCCACTCACACACACAGTGCGCTAACCACTGCACCACCACTCCCCACTCAGACACACAATGCCCTAACCACTGCTCCACCACTCCCCACTCACATACAGTGCGCTAACCACTGCACCACCACTCCCCACTCAGACACACAATGCCCTAACCACTGCTCCACCACTCCCCACTCACACAGAGTGCGATAACCACTGCACCACCACTCCCCACTCACACACAGTTCGCTAACCACTGCACCACCACTCCCCACTCACACACAGTGCGCTAACCACTGCACCACCACTCCCCACACACACTCAACGTGCGCTAACCACTGCACCACCACTCCCCCACACAAATTATTTCGCGACTCAATGCTGCCCTCTTGTGGTAAAAAACTAGAATCTCACTCACCAACTCTCCCACTCACCCACCCACCCATTCATCCAGACAAAGCTACCCCACGTAGCCTCTAGCTGGTTGTAGGGGCAAGTGCTGTTCCACAGACACTGACAAAGCTACCCCAGGTAGCCTTTGGCAGGGCTGTAGGGGCAAGTGCTGTTACATAGACACAGACAAAGGTACCCCAGGTAGCCTCTAGCGGGGCTGTAGGGGCAAGTGCTCTCACACAGATACAAACAAAGCTAACCCAGATAAATTCTAGCAGGGCTGTCGGGGCAAGTGCTGTAAAAACATACATAGACAAAGCTACCCCAGGTAGCCTCTAGCGGTGCTGTAGGGGCAAGTGCTCTCATACACAGACACAGACAAATCTACCCTAGGTACCCTCTAGCAATGCTGTAGGGGCAAGTGCTGTTACACAAACACAGACAAAGCTACACCAGGTAGCCTCTAGCAGGGCTATAGGGGCAAGTGCTGTTACACAAACACAGACAAAGCAACCTTAGGTATCCTCTCGCAGGGCTTTAGGGGCAATTGCTGCCACACAGATACAAAAAAGCTAACCCAGATAAATTCTAGCAGTGCTGTAGGGGCAACTGCTGTCAAAACATACATAGACAAAGCTACCCCAGGTAGCCTCTAGCTGGTTGTCGGGGCAAATGTTGTCACAGAGACACAGACAAAGCTACCCCAGGTAGAATCTTTCTGGTTGTAGGGACAAGTGCTTTGAGCAATAGCAAGTATGAAGGCTACCGTCACAGTGGCTACACACACAGAGGGAGTGGGTGGCCACCACCACCACGCCCGACCGCCTTTGTCTCTCTCCCAGTTCTAGCGATGTTTACAACACCACCACCATCACTCCCCACACACACACACACAGTGCGCTAACCACTGCACCACCACTCCCCACTCAGACACACAATGCCCTCACCACTGCTCCACCACTCCCCACTCACATACAGTGCGCTAACCACTGCACCACCACTCCCCACTCACACACAGTGCGCTAACCACTGCACCACCACTCCCCACACACACACAGTGCGCTAACCACTGGACCACCACTCCCCACTCACACACAGTGCGCTAACCACTGCACCACCACTCCCCACTCACACACAGTGCGCTAACCACTGCACCACCACTCCGCACACACACTCAACGTGCGCTAACCACTGCACCACCGCTCCTCCCACACAAATTATTTCGCGACTCACTGCTGCCCTCTTGTGGTACAAAACTAGAATCTCACTCACCAACTCACCCACTCACCCACCCACCCATTCATCCAGACAAAGCTACCCCACGTAGCCTCTAGCTGGTTGTAGGGGCAAGTGCTGTTCCACAGACACTGACAAAGCTACCCCAGGTAGCCTTTGGCAGGGCTGTAGGGGCAAGTGCTGTTACATAGACACAGACAAAGGTACCCCAGGTAGCCTCTAGCGGGGCTGTAGGGGCAAGTGCTCTCACACAGATACAAACAAAGCTAACCCAGATAAATTCTAGCAGGGCTGTCGGGGCAAGTGCTGTAAAAACATACATAGACAAAGCTACCCCAGGTAGCCTCTAGCGGTGCTGTAGGGTCAAGTGCTCTCATACACAGACACAGACAAATCTACCCTAGGTACCCTCTAGCAATGCTGTAGGGGCAAGTGCTGTTACACAAACACAGACAAAGCTACACCAGGTAGCCTCTAGCAGGGCTATAGGGGCAAGTGCTGTTACACAAACACAGACAAAGCTACCTTAGGTAGCCTCTCGCTGGGCTGTAGGGGCAATTGCTGCCACACAGATACAAAAAAGCTAACCCAGATAAATTCTAGCAGTGCTGTAGGGGCAAGTGCTGTCAAAACATACATAGACAAAGCTACCCCAGGTAGCCTCTAGCTGGTTGTCGGGGCAAATGTTGTCACAGAGACACAGACAAAGCTACCCCAGGTAGAATCTTTCTGGTTGTAGGGGCAAGTGCTTTGAGCAATAGCACCTATGAAGGCTACCGTCACTGTGGCTACACACACAGAGGGAGTGGGTGGCCACCACCACCACCACCACGCCCGACCGCCTTTGTCTCTCTCCCAGTTCTAGCGATGTTTACAACACCACCACCACCATCACTCCCCACACACACACACACAGTGCGCTAACCACTGCACCATCATTCCCCACTCACACACACAGTGCGCTAACCACTGCACCACCACTCCCCACTCAGACACACAATGCCCTAACCACTGCTCCACCACTCCCCACTCACATACAGTGCGCTAACCACTGCACCACCACTCCCCACTCAGACACACAATGCCCTAACCACTGCTCCACCACTCCCCACTCACACAGAGTGCGATAACCACTGCACCACCACTCCCCACTCACACACAGTGCGCTAACCACTGCACCACCACTCCCCACTCACACACAGTGCGCTAACCACTGCACCACCACTCCCCACACACACTCAACGTGCGCTAACCACTGCACCACCACTCCCCCACACAAATTATTTCGCGACTCAATGCTGCCCTCTTGTGGTAAAAAACTAGAATCTCACTCTCCAAATCTCCCACTCACCCACCCACCCATTCATCCAGACAAAGCTACCCCACGTAGCCTCTAGCTGGTTGTAGGGGCAAGTGCTGTTCCACAGACACTGACAAAGCTACCCCAGGTAGCCTTTGGCAGGGCTGTAGGGGCAAGTGCTGTTACATAGACACAGACAAAGGTACCCCAGGTAGCCTCTAGCGGGGCTGTAGGGGCAAGTGCTCTCACACAGATACAAACAAAGCTAACCCAGATAAATTCTAGCAGGGCTGTCGGGGCAAGTGCTGTAAAAACATACATAGACAAAGCTACCCCAGGTAGCCTCTAGCGGTGCTGTAGGGGCAAGTGCTCTCATACACAGACACAGACAAATCTACCCTAGGTACCCTCTAGCAATGCTGTAGGGGCAAGTGCTGTTACACAAACACAGACAAAGCTACACCAGGTAGCCTCTAGCAGGGCTATAGGGGCAAGTGCTGTTACACAAACACAGACAAAGCTACCTTAGGTAGCCTCTCGCTGGGCTGTAGGGGCAATTGCTGCCACACAGATACAAAAAAGCTAACCCAGATAAATTCTAGCAGTGCTGTAGGGGCAAGTGCTGTCAAAACATACATAGACAAAGCTACCCCAGGTAGCCTCTAGCTGGTTGTCGGGGCAAATGTTGTCACAGAGACACAGACAAAGCTACCCCAGGTAGAATCTTTCTGGTTGTAGGGGCAAGTGCTTTGAGGAATAGCACCTATGAAGGCTACCGTCACTGTGGCTACACACACAGAGGGAGTGGGTGGCCACCACCACCACCACGCCCGACCGCCTTTGTCTCTCTCCCAGTTCTAGCGATGTTTACAACACCACCACCACCATCACTCCCCACACACACACACACAGTGCGCTAACCACTGCACCATCATTCCCCACTCACACACACAGTGCGCTAACCACTGCACCACCACTCCCCACTCAGACACACAATGCCGTTAACCACTGCTCCACCACTCCCCACTCACATACAGTGCGCTAACCACTGCACCACCACTCCCCACTCACACACAGTGCGCTAACCACTGCACCACCACTCCCCACACACACACAGTGTGCTAACCACTGCACCACCACTCCCCACTCACACACAGTGCGCTAACCACTGCACCACCACTCCCCACACACACTCAACGTGCGCTATCCACTGCACCACCACTCCCCCACACAAATTATTTCGCGACTCAATGCTGCCCTCTTGTGGTAAAAAACTAGAATCTCACTCACCAACTCTCCCACTCACCCACCCACCCATTCATCCAGACAAAGCTACCCCACGTAGCCTCTAGCTGGTTGTAGGGGCAAGTGCTGTTCCACAGACACTGACAAAGCTACCCCAGGTAGCCTTTGGCAGGGCTGTAGGGGCAAGTGCTGTTACATAGACACAGACAAAGGTACCCCAGGTAGCCTCTAGCGGGGCTGTAGGGGCAAGTGCTCTCACACAGATACAAACAAAGCTAACCCAGATAAATTCTAGCAGGGCTGTCGGGGCAAGTGCTGTCAAAACATACATAGACAAAGCTACCCCAGGTAGCCTCTAGCGGGGCTGTAGGGGCAAGTGCTCTCATACACAGACACAGACAAAGCTACCCCAGGTACCCTCTAGCAATGCTGTAGGGGCAAGTGCTGTTACACAAACACAGACAAAGCTACCCCAGGTAGCCTCTAGCAGGGCTTTAGGGGCAAGTGCTGTTACACAAACACAGACAAAGCTACCTTAGGTAGCCTCTCGCAGGGCTGTAGGGGCAATTGCTGCCACACAGATACAAAAAAACTAACCCAGATAAATTCTAGCAGGGCTGTAGGGGCAAGTGCTGTCAAAACATACATAGACAAAACTACACCAGGTAGCCTCTAGCTGGTTGTCGGGGCAAATGTTGTCACAGAGACACAGACAAAGCTACCCCAGGTAGACTCTTTCTGGTTGTAGGGGCAAGTGCTTTGAGCAATAGCACCTATGAAGGCTACCGTCACTGTGGCTACACACACAGAGGGAGTGGGTGGCCAGCACCACCACGCCCGACCGCCTTTGTCTCTCTCCCAGTTCTAGTGATGTTTACAACACCACCACCACCATCACTCCCCACACACACACACAGTGCGCTAACCACTGCACCATCACTCCCCACTCACACACACAGTGCGCTAACCACTGCACCACCACTCCCCACTCAGACACACAATGCCCTAACCACTGCTCCACCACTCCCCACTCACACAGAGTGCGCTAACCACTGCACCACCACTCCCCACTCACACACAGTGCGCTAACCACTGCACGAACCACTTCCCACTCACACACAGTGCGCTAACCACTGCACCACCACTCCCCACACACACTCAACGTGCGCTAACCACTGCACTACCACTCCCCCCACACAAATTATTTCGCGACTCAATGCTGCCCTCTTGTGGTAAAAAACTAGAATCTCACTCACCAACTCACCCACTCACCCACCCACCCATTCATCCAGACAAAGCTACCCCACGTAGCCTCTAGCTGGTTGTAGGGGCAAGTGCTGTTCCACAGACACTGACAAAGCTACCCCAGGTAGCGTTTGGCAGGGCTGTAGGGGCAAGTGCTGTTACATAGACACAGACAAAGGTACCCCAGGTAGCCTCTAGCGGGGCTGTAGGGGCAAGTGCTCTCACACAGATACAAACAAAGCTAACCCAGATAAATTCTAGCAGGGCTGTCGGGGCAAGTGCTGTCAAAACATACATAGACAAAGCTACCCCAGGTAGCCTCTAGCGGGGCTGTAGGGGCAAGTGCTCTCATACACAGACACAGACAAATCTACACTAGGTACCCTCTAGCAATGCTGTAGGGGCAAGTGCTGTTACACAAACACAGACAAAGCTACCTTAGGTAGCCTCTCGCAGGGCTGTAGGGGCAATTGCTGCCACACAGATACAAAAAAGCTAACCCAGATAAATTCTAGCAGTGCTGTAGGGGCAAGTGCTGTCAAAACATACATAGACAAAGCTACCCCAGGTAGCCTCTAGCTGGTTGTCGGGGCAAATGTTGTCACAGAGACACAGACAAAGCTACCCCAGGTAGAATCTTTCTGGTTGTAGGGGCAAGTGCTTTGATCAATAGCACCTATGAAGGCTACCGGCACTGTGGATACACACACAGAGGGAGTGGGTGGCCAGCACCACCACGCCCGACCGCCTCTGTCTCTCTCCCAGTTCTAGCGATGTTTACAACACCACCACCACCACCATCACTCCCCACACACACACACAGTGCGCTAACCACTGCACCATCACTCCCCACTCACACACACAGTGCGCTAACCACTGCACCACCACACCCCACTCAGACACACAATGCCCTAACCACTGCTTCACCACTCCCCACTCACACACAGTGCGCTAAGCACTGCACCACCACTCCCCACTCACACACAGTGCGCTAACCACTGCACCACCACTCCCCACACACACTCAACGTGCGCTAACCACTGCACCACCACTCCCCCCACACAAATTATTTCGCGACTCAATGCTGCCCTCTTTTGGTAAAAACTAGAATCTCACTCACCAACTCACCCCTCACTCAACTACCCACCCACTCATCCAGACAAAGCTACCCCAGGTAGCCTCTAGCTGGCTGTGGGGGCAAGCGCTGTTCCACAGACACTGACAAAGCTACCCCAGGTAGCCTTTGGCAGGGGTGTAGGGGCAAGTGCTTTTACATAGACACAGACAAGGTAGCCCAGGTAGCCTCTAGCGCGGCTGTAGAGGCTAGTGCTGTTACTCTCAGAGAAAGCTACCCCAGGTAGCCTCTAGCAGGGCTGTAGGGGCAAGTGCTGTTACACAAACACATACAAAGCTACCTTACGTAGCCTCTCGCAGGGCTGTGGGGTAAGTGCTCTCACACAGATACAAACAAAGCTAACCCAGATAAATTCTAGCAGGGCTGTCGGGGCAGGTGCTGTCAAAACATACATAGACAAAGCTACCCCAGGTAGCCTCTAGCGGGGCTGTAGAGGCAAGTGCTCTCATACACAGACACAGACAAAGCTACCCCAGGTACCCTCTAGCAATGCTGTAGGGGCAAGTGCTGTTACACAAACACAGACAAAGCTACCCCATGTAGCCTCTAGCAATGCTGTAGGGGCAAGTGCTGTTACACAAACACAGACAAAGCTACCTTAGGTAGCCTCTCGCAGGGCCGTAGGGGCAATTGCTGCCACACAGATACAAAAAAGCTAACCCAGATAAATTCTAGCAGGGCTGTAGGGGCAAGTGCTGTCAAAACATACATATGACAAAGCTACCCCAGGTAGCCTCTAGCTGGTTGTCGGGGCAAATTTTGTCACATAGACACAGACAAAGCTACCCCAGGTAGACTCTTTATGGTTGTAGGGGCAAGTGCTTTGAGCAATAGCACCTATGAAGGCTACCGGCACTGTGGCTACACACACAGAGGGAGTGGGTGGCCAGCACCACCACGCCCGACCGCCTTTGTCTCTCTCCCAGTTCTTGCGAGGTTTACAACACCACCACCACCATCACTCCCCACACACACACACAGTGCGCTATCCACTGCACCATCACTCCCCACTCACACACACAGTGCGCTAACCACTGCACCACCACTCCCCACTCAGACACACAATGCCCTAACCACTGCTCCACCACTCCCCACTCACACACAGTGCGCTAACCACTGCACCACCACTCCCCACTCACACACAGTGCGCTAACCACTGCACCACCACTCCCCACTCACACACAGTGCGCTAACCACTGCACCACCGCTCCCCACACACACTCAACGTGCGCTAACCACTGCACCACCACTCCCCACAAACAAATTATTTCGCGACTCAATGCTGCCATCTTGTGGTACAAAATGAGAATCTCACTCACCAACTCACCCCCTCACTCAACCACCCACCCACTCATCCAGACAAAGCTACCCCAGGTAGCCGCTATTTGGCTGTGGGGGCAAGTGCTGTTCCACAAACACTGACAAAGCTACCCCAGGTAGCCTTTGCCAGGGCTGTAGGGGCAAGTGCTGTTACATAGACACAGACAAAGCTACCCCAGGTAGCCTTTAGCGTGACTGTAGAGGCTAGTGCTTTTGCACACAGAGAAAGCTACCCCAGGTAGCCTCTAGCAGGGCTGTAGGGGCAAGTGCTGTTACACAAACACATACAAAGCTACCCCAGGTAGCCTCTAGCAGGGCTGTAGGGGCAAGTGCTGTTACACAAACACATACAAAGCTACCTTAGGTAGCCTCTCGCAGTGCTGTGGGGCAAGTGCTCTCACACAGTTACAAACAAAGCTAACCCAGATAAATTCTAGCAGGGCTGTCGGGGCAAGTGCTGTCAAAACATACATAGACAAAGCTACCCCAGGTAGCCTCTAGCGGGGCTGTAGGGGCAAGTGCTCTCATACACAGACACAGACAATGCTACCCCAGGCACCCTCTAGCAATGCTGTAGGGGCAAGTGCTGTTACACAAACACAGAAAAAGCTACCCCATGTAGCCTCTAGCAGGGCTATAGGGGCAAGTGCTGTTACACAAACACAGACAAAGCTACCTTAGGTAGCCTCTCGCAGGGCAGTAGGGGCAATTGCTGCCACACAGATACAAAAAAGCTAACCCAGAAAAATTCTAGCAGTGCTGCAGGGGCAAGTGCTGTCAAAACATACATAGACAAACCTACCCCAGGTAGCCTCTAGCTGGTTGTCGGGGCAAATGTTGTCACAGAGACACAGACAAAGCTACCCCAGGTAGAATCTTTCTGGTTGTAGGGGCAAGTGCTTTGAGCAATAGCACCTATGAAGGCTACCGGCACTGTGGATACACACACAGAGGGAGTGGGTGGCCAGCACCACCACGCCCGACCGCCTTTGTCTCTCTCCCAGTTCTAGCGATGTTTACAACACCACCACCACCATCACTCCCCACACACACACACACACAGTGCGCTAACCACTGCACCATCACTCCCCACTCACACACACAGTGCGCTAACCACTGCACCACCACTCCCCACTCAGACACAAAATGCCCTAACCACTGCTCCACCACTCCCCACTCACACAGAGTGCGCTAACCACTGCACCACCACTCCCCACTCACACACAGTGCGCTAACCACTGCACCACCACTCCCCACTCACACACAGTGCGCTAACCACTGCACCACCACTCCCCACACACACTCAACGTGCGCTAACCACTGCACCACCACTCCCCCACACAAATTATTTCGAGACTAGAATCTCACTCACCAACTCTCCCACTCACCCACCCACCCATTAATCCAGACAAAGCTACCCCACGTAGCCTCTAGCTGGTTGTAGGGGCAAGTGCTGTTCCACAGACACTGACAAAGCTACCCCAGGTAGCCTTTGGCAGGGCTGTAGGGGCAAGTGCTGTTACATAGACACAGACAAAGGTACCCCAGGTAGCCTCTAGCGGGGCTGTAGGGGCAAGTGCTCTCACACAGATACAAACAAAGCTAACCCAGATAAATTCTAGCAGGGCTGTCGGGGCAAGTGCTGTCAAAACATACATAGACAAAGCTACCCCAGGTAGCCTCTAGCGGGGCTGTAGGGGCAAGTGCTCTCATACACAGACACAGACAAAGCTACCCCAGGTACCCTCTAGCAATGCTGTAGGGGCAAGTGCTGTTACACAAACACAGACAAAGCTACCCCAGGTAGCCTCTAGCAGGGCTTTAGGGGCAAGTGCTGTTACACAAACACAGACAAAGCTACCTTAGGTAGCCTCTCGCAGGGCTGTAGGGGCAATTGCTGCCACACAGATACAAAAAAACTAACCCAGATAAATTCTAGCAGGGCTGTAGGGGCAAGTGCTGTCAAAACATACATAGACAAAACTACACCAGGTAGCCTCTAGCTGGTTGTCGGGGCAAATGTTGTCACAGAGACACAGACAAAGCTACCCCAGGTAGACTCTTTCTGGTTGTAGGGGCAAGTGCTTTGAGCAATAGCACCTATGAAGGCTACCGTCACTGTGGCTACACACACAGAGGGAGTGGGTGGCCAGCACCACAACGCCCGACCGACTTTGTCTCTCTCCCAGTTCTAGCGATGTTTACAACACCACCACCACCATCACTCCCCACACACACACACACAGTGCGCTAACCACTGCACCATCACTCCCCACTCACACACACATTGCCCTAACCACTGCTCCATCACTCCCCACTCACACACAGTGCGCTAACCACTGCACCACCACTCCCCACTCACACACAGTGCGCTAACCACTGCACCACCACTCCCCACACACACTCAACGTGCGCTAACCACTGCACCACCACTCCCCCCACACAAATTATGTCGCGACTCAATGCTGCCCTCTTGTGGTAAAAACTAGAATCTCACTCACCAACTCACCCCCTCACTCAACCACCCACCCACTCATCCAGACAAAGCTACCCCAGGTAGCCTCTAGCTGGCTGTGGGGGCAAGTGCTGTTCCACAGACACTGACAAAGCTACCCCAGGTAGCCTTTGGCAGGGCTGTAGGGGCAAGTGCTTTTACATAGACACAGACAAAGCTACCCCAGGTAGCCTCTAGCGCGGCAGTAGAGGCTAGTGCTGTTACACACAGAGAAAGCTACCCCAGGTAGCCTCTAACAGGGCTGTAGGGGCAAGTGCTGTTACACAAACACAGAAAAAGCTACCTTAGGTAGCCTCTCGCAGGGCTGTAGGGGCAAGTGCTCTCACACAGATACAAACAAAGCTAACCCAGATAAATTCTAGCAGGGCTGACGGGGCAAGTGCTGTCAAAACATACATAGACAAAGTTACCCCAGGTAGCCTCTAGCGGGGCTGTAGGGGCAAGTGCTCTCATACACAGACACAGAGAAAGCTACCCCAGGTACCCTCTAGCAATGCTGTAGGGGCAAGTGCTGTTACACAAACACAGACAAAGCTACCCCAGGTAGACTCTTTCTGGTTGTAGGGGCAAGTGCTTTGAGCAATAGCACCTATGAAGGCTACCGGCACTGTGGCTACACACACAGAGGGAGTGGGTGGCCAGCACCACCACGCCCGACCGCCTTTGACTCTCTCCCAGTTCTAGCGATGTTTACAACACCACCATCACTCCCCACACACACACACAGTGCGCTAACCACTGTATCATCACTCCCCACTCACACACACAGTGCGCTAACCAATGCACCACCACTCCCCACTCAGACACACAATGCCCTAACCACTGCTCCACCACTCTCCACTCACACAGAGTGCGCTAACCACTGCACCACCACTCCCCACTCACACACAGTGCGCTAACCACTGCACCACCACTCCCCACTCACACACAGTGCGCTAACCACTGCACCACCACTCCCCACACACACTCAACGTGCGCTAACCACTACACCACCACTCCCCCCACACAAATTATTTCGCGACTCAATGCTGCCCTCTTGTGGTAAAAATAAGAATCTCACTCACCAACTCACCCCCTCACTCAACCACCCACCCACTCATCCAGATGAAGCTACCCCAGGTAGCCTCTAGCTGGCTGTGGGAGCAAGTGCTGTTCCACAGACACTGACAAAGCTACCCCAGTTTGCCTTTGGCAGGGCTGTAGGGGCAAGTGCTGTTACATAGACACAGACAAAGGTACCCCAGGGAGCCTCTAGCGGGGCTGTAGGGGCAAGTGCTGTTACACACAGACAAAGCTACCCCAGGTAGCCTCTAGCAGGTCTTAGGGGCAAGTGCTGCTACAAAGACACAGACAAGCTATCCTAGGCAGCCTTTAGCAGGGCTGTAGGGGCAAGTGCTCTCATACGCATACACAGACACAGACAAAGCTACCCCAGGTAGCCTCTAGCAGGGCTGTCGGGGCAAGTGCTGTCAAAACATGCATAGACAAAGCTACCCCAGATAGCCTCTAGCGGGGCTGTAGGGGCAAGTGCTCTCATACACAGACACAGACAAAGCTACCCCAGGTACCCTCTAGCAATGCTGTAGGGGCAAGTGCTGTTACACAAACACAGACAAAGCTACCCCAGGTAGCCTCTAGCAGGGCTATAGGGGCAAGTGCTGTTACACAAACACAGACAAAGCTACCTTAGGTAGCCTCTCGCAGGGGTGTAGGGGCAATTGCTGCCACACAGATACAATAAAGCTAACCCAGATAAATTCTATAAGGGCTGTAGGGGCAAGTGCTGTCAAAACATACATAGACAAAGCTACCCCAGGTAGCCTCTAGCTGGTTGTCGGGGCAAATGTTGTCACAGCGACACAGACAAAGCTACCCCATGGTAGACTCTTTCTGGTTGTAGGGGCAAGTGCTTTGACCAATAGCACCTATGAAAGCTACCGGCACTGTGGGTACACACACAGAGGGAGTGGGTGGCCAGCACCACCACGCCCGACCGCCTTTGTCTCTCTCCCAGTTCTAGTGATGTTTACAACACCACCACCACCATCACTCCCCACACACACACATACACAGTGCGCTAACCACTGCACCATCACTCCCCACTCACACACACAGTGCGCTAACCACTGCACCACCACTCCCCACTCAGACACACAATGCCCTAACCACTGCTCCACCACTCCCCACTCACACAGAGTGCGATAACCACTGCACCACCACTCCCCACTCACACACAGTGCGCTAACCACTGCACCACCACTCCCCACTCACACACAGTGCGCTAACCACTGCACCACCACTCCCCACACACACTCAACGTGCGCTAACCACTGCACCACCACTCCCCCACACAAATTATTTCGCGACTCAATGCTGCCCTCTTGTGGTAAAAAACTAGAATCTCACTCACCAACTCTACCACTCACCCACCCACCCATTCATCCAGACAAAGCTACCCCACGTAGCCTCTAGCTGGTTGTAGGGGCAAGTGGTGTTCCACAGACACTGACAAAGCTACCCCAGGTAGCCTTTGGCAGGGCTGTAGGGGCAAGTGCTGTTACATAGACACAGACAAAGGTACCCCAGGTAGCCTCTAGCGGGGCTGTAGGGGCAAGTGCTCTCACACAGATACAAACAAAGCTAACCCAGATAAATTCTAGCAGGGCTGTCGGGGCAAGTGCTGTAAAAACATACATAGACAAAGCTACCCCAGGTAGCCTCTAGCGGTGCTGTAGGGGCAAGTGCTCTCATACACAGACACAGACAAATCTACCCTAGGTACCCTCTAGCAATGCTGTAGGGGCAAGTGCTGTTACACAAACACAGACAAAGCTACACCAGGTAGCCTCTAGCAGGGCTATAGGGGCAAGTGCTGTTACACAAACACAGACAAAGCTACCTTAGGTAGCCTCTCGCTGGGCTGTAGGGGCAATTGCTGCCACACAGATACAAAAAAGCTAACCCAGATAAATTCTAGCAGTGCTGTAGGGGCAAGTGCTGTCAAAACATACATAGACAAAGCTACCCCAGGTAGCCTCTAGCTGGTTGTCGGGGCAAATGTTGTCACAGAGACACAGACAAAGCTACCCCAGGTAGAATCTTTCTGGTTGTAGGGGCAAGTGCTTTGAGCAATAGCACCTATGAAGGCTACCGTCACTGTGGCTACACACACAGAGGGAGTGGGTGGCCACCACCACCACCACGCCCGACCGCCTTTGTCTCTCTCCCAGTTCTAGCGATGTTTACAACACCACCACCACCATCACTCCCCACACACACACACACAGTGCGCTAACCACTGCACCATCATTCCCCACTCACACACACAGTGCGCTAACCACTGCACCACCACTCCCCACTCAGACACACAATGCCCTAACCACTGCTCCACCACTCCCCACTCACATACAGTGCGCTAACCACTGCACCACCACTCCCCACTCAGACACACAATGCCCTAACCACTGCTCCACCACTCCCCACTCACACAGAGTGCGATAACCACTGCACCACCACTCCCCACTCACACACAGTTCGCTAACCACTGCACCACCACTCCCCACTCACACACAGTGCGCTAACCACTGCACCACCACTCCCCACACACACTCAACGTGCGCTAACCACTGCACCACCACTCCCCCACACAAATTATTTCGCGACTCAATGCTGCCCTCTTGTGGTAAAAAACTAGAATCTCACTCACCAACTCTCCCACTCACCCACCCACCCATTCATCCAGACAAAGCTACCCCACGTAGCCTCTAGCTGGTTGTAGGGGCAAGTGCTGTTCCACAGACACTGACAAAGCTACCCCAGGTAGCCTTTGGCAGGGCTGTAGGGGCAAGTGCTGTTACATAGACACAGACAAAGGTACCCCAGGTAGCCTCTAGCGGGGCTGTAGGGGCAAGTGCTCTCACACAGATACAAACAAAGCTAACCCAGATAAATTCTAGCAGGGCTGTCGGGGCAAGTGCTGTAAAAACATACATAGACAAAGCTACCCCAGGTAGCCTCTAGCGGTGCTGTAGGGGCAAGTGCTCTCATACACAGACACAGACAAATCTACCCTAGGTACCCTCTAGCAATGCTGTAGGGGCAAGTGCTGTTACACAAACACAGACAAAGCTACACCAGGTAGCCTCTAGCAGGGCTATAGGGGCAAGTGCTGTTACACAAACACAGACAAAGCAACCTTAGGTATCCTCTCGCAGGGCTTTAGGGGCAATTGCTGCCACACAGATACAAAAAAGCTAACCCAGATAAATTCTAGCAGTGCTGTAGGGGCAACTGCTGTCAAAACATACATAGACAAAGCTACCCCAGGTAGCCTCTAGCTGGTTGTCGGGGCAAATGTTGTCACAGAGACACAGACAAAGCTACCCCAGGTAGAATCTTTCTGGTTGTAGGGGCAAGTGCTTTGAGCAATAGCACCTATGAAGGCTACCGTCACTGTGGCTACACACACAGAGGGAGTGGGTGGCCACCACCACCACGCCCGACCGCCTTTGTCTCTCTCCCAGTTCTAGCGATGTTTACAACACCACCACCACCATCACTCCCCACACACACACACACAGTGCGCTAACCACTGCACCATCATTCCCCACTCACACACACAGTGCGCTAACCACTGCACCACCACTCCCCACTCAGACACACAATGCCATAACCACTGCTCCACCACTCCCCACTCACATACAGTGCGCTAACCACTGCACACCGCTCCACACTCACACACAGTGCGCTGACCACTGCACCACCACTCCCCACACACACACACAGTGCGATAACCACTGCACCACCACTCCCCACTCACACACAGTGCGCTAACCACTGCACCACCACTCCCCACTCAAACACAGTGCGCTAACCACTGCACCACCACTCCCCACACACACTCAACGTGCGCTAACCACTGCACCACCACTCCTCCCACACAAATTATTTCGCGACTCAATGCTGCCCTCTTGTGGTACAAAACTAGAATCTCACTCACCAACTCACCCACTCACCCACCCACCCATTCATCCAGACGGTCCGGACGGTCCCGGGCGGTCCCGGGCGGTCTCGGGCGGTCCCGGGCAGTCCCGGGCGGTCCGGGGCGGTCCCGGGCGGTCCGGGGCGGTCCCGGGCAGTCTGGGGCGGTCCCGGGCGGTCCGGGCCGGGCCCGGGCGGTCCGGGGCGGTCCCGGGCGATCCGGGGTGGTCCCGGGTGGTCGGGGGCGGTCCTGGGCGGTTCGGGGCGGTCCCGGGCGGTCCTGTGTGGTCCCGGGCGGTTCCCGACGGTCCGGACGGTCCTGGGCGGTCCCGGGCGGTCTCGGGCGGTCCCGGGCGGTCCCGGGCGGTCCCGGGCGGTCCCGGGCGGTCCCGGGCGGTCCCGGGCGGTCCCGGGCGGTCCCGGGTGGTCTCGGGCGGTCCCGGGCGGTCCCGGGCGGTCCCGGGCGTTCCAGGGCGGTCCCGGGCGGTCCAGGGCGGTCCCGGGCGGTCCCGGGCGGTCCCGGGCGGTCCCGGGCGGTCCCCGGCGGTCCCGGGCGGTCCCAGGCGGTCCCGGGCGGTCCCGGGCGGTCCCGGGCAATCCGGGGTAGTACCGGGCGGTCCCGGGCAGTCCGGGGCGGTCCCGGGCGGTCCTGGGCGGTCCCGGGCGGTCTGGGGCGGTCCCGGGTGGTCCGGGGCGGTCCCGGGCAGTCTGTGGCGGTCCCAGGCGGTCCGGGGCGGTCCCGGGCGGTCCGGGGTGGTCCCGGGCGGTCCGGGGCGGTCACGGGCAGTCCGGGGCGGTCCCGGGCGGTCCCGTGTGGTCTTGGGCGGTCCCAGACGGTCCGGACGGTCCCGGGCGGTCCCGGGCGGTCTCGGGCGGTCCCGGGCAGTCCCGGGCGGTCCGGGGCGGTCCGGGGCGGTCCCGGGCAGTCTGGGGCCGTCCCGGGCGGTCCGGAGCGGGCCGGGGCGGTCCGGGGCGGTCCCGGGCGATCCGGGGTGGTCCCGGGCGGTCGGGGGCGGTCCCGGGCGGTTCGGGGCGGTCCCGGGCGGTCCCGTGTGGTCACGGGCGGTCCCCGACGGTCCGGACGGTCCTGGGCGGTCCCGGGCGGTCTCGGGCGGTCCCGGGCGGTCCCGGGCGGTCCCGGGCGTTCCAGGGCAGTCCCGGGCGGTCCCGGGCGGTCCCGGGTGGTCCCGGGCGGTCCCGGGCGGTCCGAGGCGGTCCCGGACGGTCCGGGGCGGTCATGGGCGGTCCCGGGCGGTCCCGGGCGGTCCCGGGCGTTCCAGGGCGGTCCCGGCCGGTCCCGGGCGGTCCCGGGCGGTCCCGGGCGGTCCCGGGCGGTCCGAGGCGGTCCCGGGCGGTCCGGGGCGGTCCTGGGCGGTCCCGGGCGGTCCCGGGCGGTCCCGGGCGGTCTCGGGCGGTCCCGGGCGGTCGCAGACGGTCTGGACCGTCCCGGGCGTTCCCGGGCGGTCTCGGGCGGTCCCGGGCGGTCCCGGGCGGTCCCGGGCGGTCCCGGGCGTTCCAGGGCGGTCCCGGGCGGTCCAGGGTGGTCCCGGGCGGTCTGGGGCGGTCCCGGGCGGTCCGGGGCGGTCCCGGGCGGTCCCGGGCGGTCCCGGGCGGTCCCGGGCGGTCCCGGGCGGTCCCGGGCGGTCCCGAGTGGTCCGGGGCGGTCCGGGGCGGTCCGGGGCGATCCCGGGCGGTGCCGGGCGGTCCGGGGCGGTCCTGGGCGGTCCCGGGCGGTCTCGGGCGATCCCGGGCGGTCCCGCACGGTCCCGGGCGGTCCCGGGCGGTCCCGGGCATTCCCGGGAGGTCCGGGGCGGTCCCGGGCGGTTCGGGGCGGTCCCGGGCGGTCCAGGGCGGTCCCGGGCGGTCCCGGGCGGTCCCGGGCGGTCGCGGGCGGTCCTGGGCGGTCCTGGGCGGTCCGGGGCGGTCCCGGGCGGGCCCGGGCGGTCCGGGGCGGTCCGGGGCGGTACCGGGCGGTCCCGGGCGGTCCCGGGCGGTCCGGGGCGGTCCCGGGCGGTCCCGGGCGGTCCGGGGCGGTCCGGGGCGGTCCCGTGCGGTCCCGGGCGGTCCCGGGCTGTCCAGGGCGGTCCCGGGCGGTCCAGGGCGGTCCCGGGCGGTCCCGGGCGGTCCCGGGCGGTCCCGGGCGGTCCGAGGCGGTCCCGGGCGGTCCCGGGCGGTCTGGAGCGGTCCAGGGCGGTCCCGGGCGGTCTCGGGCGGTCCCGGGCGGTCCCGGGCGGTCCCGGGCGGTCCCGGGCGGTCCCGGGCGGTCCCGGGCGGTCCCGGGCGGTCCCGGGCAATCCGGGGCGGTCCCGGGCAATCCGGGGCGGTCCCGGGCGGTCCGGGGCGGTCCCGGGCGGTCCCGGGCGGTCCGGGGGGCGGTCCCGGGCGACGGCCCGGGCGACGGCCCGGGGGACGGCCCGGGGGACGGCCCGGGGGACGGACCGGGGGACGGCCCGGGGGACGGCCCGGGGGACGGCCCGGGGGACGGCCCGGGGGACGGCCCGGGGGACGGCCCGGGGGACGGCCCGGGGGACGGCCCGGGGGACGGCCCGGGGGACGGCCCGGGGGACGGCCCGGGGGACGGCCCGGGGGACGGCCCGGGGGACGGCCCGGGGGACGGCCCGGGGGACGGCCCGGGGGACGGCCCGGGGGACGGCCCGGGGGACGGCCCGGGGGACGGCCCGGGGACGGCCCGGGGGACGTAGGGCTGTAGGGGCAAGTGCTCTCATACACAGACACAGACAAAGCTACCCCAGGTACCCTCTAGCAATGCTGTAGGGGCAAGTGCTGTTACACAAACACAGACAAAGCTACCCCAGGTAGCCTCTATGAGGGCTAAAAGGGGCAAGTGCTGTTACACAAACACAGACAAAACTACCTTGGGTAGCCTCTCGCAGGGCTTTAGGGGCAATTGCTGCCACACAGATACAAAAAAGCTAACCCAGATAAATTCTAGCAGTGCTGTAGGGGCAAGTGCTGTCAAAACATACATAGACAAAGCTACCCCAGGTAGCCTCTAGCTGGTTGTCGGGGCAAATGTTGTCACAGCGACACAGACAAAGCTACCCCAGGTAGAATCTTTCTGGTTGTAGGGGCAAGTGCTTTGAGCAATAGCACCTATGAAGGCTACCGTCACTGTGGCTACACACACAGAGGGAGTGGGTGGCCACCACCACCACGCCCGACCGCCTTTGTCTCTCTCCCAGTTCTAGCGATGTTTACAACACCACCACCACCATCACTCCCCACACACACACAGTGCGCTAACCACTGCACCATCATTCCCCACTCACACACACAGTGCGCTAACCACTGCACCACCACTCCCCACTCAGACACACAATGCCCTAACCACTGCTCCACCACTCCCCACTCACATACAGTGCGCTAACCACTGCACCACCACTCCCCACTCACACACAGTGCGCTAACCACTGCACCACCACTCCCCACACACACACAGTGTGCTAACCACTGCACCACCACTCCCCACTCACACACTGCGCTAACCACTGCACCACCACTCCCCACTCACACACAGTGCGCTAACCACTGCACCACCACTCTGCACACACACTCAACGTGCGCTAACCACTGCACCACCGCTCCTCCCACACAAATTATTTCGCGACTCACTGCTGCCCTCTTGTGGTACAAAACTAGAATCTCACTCACCAACTCACCCACTCACCCACCCACCCATTCATCCAGACAAAGCTACCCCACGTAGCCTCTAGCTGGTTGTAGGGGCAAGTGCTGTTCCACAGACACTGACAAAGCTACCCCAGGTAGCCTTTGGCAGGGCTGTAGGGGCAAGTGCTGTTACATAGACACAGACAAAGGTACCCCAGGTAGCCTCTAGCGGGGCTGTAGGGGCAAGTGCTCTCACACAGATACAAACAAAGCTAACCCAGATAAATTCTAGCAGGGCTGTCGGGGCAAGTGCTGTCAAAACATACATAGACAAAGCTACCCCAGGTAGCCTCTAGCGGTGCTGTAGGGGCAAGTGCTCTCATACACAGACACAGACAAATCTACCCTAGGTACCCTCTAGCAATGCTGTAGGGGCAAGTGCTGTTACACAAACACAGACAAAGCTACACCAGGTAGCCTCTAGCAGGGCTATAGGGGCAAGTGCTGTTACACAAACACAGACAAAGCTACCTTAGGTAGCCTCTCGCAGGGCTGTAGGGGCAATTGCTGCCACACAGATACAAAAAAGCTAACCCAGATAAATTCTAGCAGTGCTGTAGGGGCAAGTGCTGTCAAAACATACATAGACAAAGCTACCCCAGGTAGCCTCTAGCTGGTTGTCGGGGCAAATGTTGTCACAGAGACACAGACAAAGCTACCCCAGGTAGAATCTTTCTGGCTGTAGGGACAAGTGCTTTGAGCAATAGCACCTATGAAGGCTACCGTCACAGTGGCTACACACACAGAGGGAGTGGGTGGCCACCACCACCACGCCCGACGGCCTTTGTCTCTCTCCCAGTTCTAGCGATGTTTACAACACCACCACCACCATCACTCCCCACACACACACAGTGCGCTAACCACTGCACCATCATTCCCCACTCACACACACAGTGCGCTAACCACTGCACCACCACTCCCCACTCAGACACACAATGCCCTAACCACTGCTCCACCACTCCCCACTCACATACAGTGCGCTAACCACTGCACCACCACTCCCCACTCACACACAGTGCGCTAACCACTGCACCACCACTCCCCACACACACACAGTGCGCTAACCACTGCACCACCACTCCCCACTCACACACAGTGCGCTAATCACTGCACCACCACTCCCCACTCACACACAGTGCGCTAACCACTGCACCACCACTCCGCACACACACTCAACGTGCGCTAACCACTGCACCACCGCTCCTCCCACACAAATTATTTCGCGACTCACTGCTGCCCTCTTGTGGTACAAAACTAGAATCTCACTCACCAACTCACCCACTCACCCACCCACCCATTCATCCAGACAAAGCTACCCCACGTAGCCTCTAGCTGGTTGTAGGGGCAAGTGCTGTTCCACAGACACTGACAAAGCTACCCCAGGTAGCCTTTGGCAGGGCTGTAGGGGCAAGTGCTGTTACATAGACACAGACAAAGGTACCCCAGGTAGCCTCTAGCGGGGCTGTAGGGGCAAGTGCTCTCACACAGATACAAACAAAGCTAACCCAGATAAATTCTAGCAGGGCTGTCGGGGCAAGTGCTGTCAAAACATACATAGACAAAGCTACCCCAGGTAGCCTCTAGCGGGGCTGTAGGGGCAAGTGCTCTCATACACAGACACAGACAAAGCTACCCCAGGTACCCTCTAGCAATGCTGTAGGGGCAAGTGCTGTTACACAAACACAGACAAAGCTACCCCAGGTAGCCTCTATGAGGGCTAAAAGGGGCAAGTGCTGTTACACAAACACAGACAAAACTACCTTGGGTAGCCTCTCGCAGGGCTGTAGGGGCAATTGCTGCCACACAGATACAAAAAAGCTAACCCAGATAAATTCTAGCAGTGCTGTAGGGGCAAGTGCTGTCAAAACATACATAGACAAAGCTACCCCAGGTAGCCTCTAGCTGGTTGTCGGGGCAAATGTTGTCACAGCGACACAGACAAAGCTACCCCAGGTAGAATCTTTCTGGTTGTAGGGGCAAGTGCTTTGAGCAATAGCACCTATGAAGGCTACCGTCACTGTGGCTACACACACAGAGGGAGTGGGTGGCCAGCACCACCACGCCCGACCGCCTTTGTCTCTCTCCCAGTTCTAGTGATGTTTACAACACCACCACCACCATCACTCCCCACACACACACACACACAGTGCGCTAACCACTGCACCATCACTCCCCACTCACACACACAGTGCGCTAACCACTGCACCACCACTCCCCACTCAGACACAAAATGCCCTAACCACTGCTCCACCACTCCCCACTCACACAGAGTGCGCTAACCACTGCACCACCACTCCCCACTCACACACAGTGCGCTAACCACTGCACCACCACTCCCCACTCACACACAGTGCGCTAACCACTGCACCACCACTCCCCACACACACTCAACGTGCGCTAACCACTGCACCACCACTCCCCCACACAAATTATTTCGAGACTAGAATCTCACTCACCAACTCTCCCACTCACCCACCCACCCATTCATCCAGACAAAGCTACCCCACGTAGCCTCTAGCTGGTTGTAGGGGCAAGTGCTGTTCCACAGACACTGACAAAGCTACCCCAGGTAGCCTTTGGCAGGGCTGTAGGGGCAAGTGCTGTTACATAGACACAGACAAAGGTACCCCAGGTAGCCTCTAGCGGGGCTGTAGGGGCAAGTGCTCTCACACAGATACAAACAAAGCTAACCCAGATAAATTCTAGCAGGGCTGTCGGGGCAAGTGCTGTCAAAACATACATAGACAAAGCTACCCCAGGTAGCCTCTAGCGGGGCTGTAGGGGCAAGTGCTCTCATACACAGACACAGACAAAGCTACCCCAGGTACCCTCTAGCAATGCTGTAGGGGCAAGTGCTGTTACACAAACACAGACAAAGCTACCCCAGGTAGCCTCTAGCAGGGCTTTAGGGGCAAGTGCTGTTACACAAACACAGACAAAGCTACCTTAGGTAGCCTCTCGCAGGGCTGTAGGGGCAATTGCTGCCACACAGATACAAAAAAACTAACCCAGATAAATTCTAGCAGGGCTGTAGGGGCAAGTGCTGTCAAAACATACATAGACAAAACTACACCAGGTAGCCTCTAGCTGGTTGTCGGGGCAAATGTTGTCACAGAGACACAGACAAAGCTACCCCAGGTAGACTCTTTCTGGTTGTAGGGGCAAGTGCTTTGAGCAATAGCACCTATGAAGGCTACCGTCACTGTGGCTACACACACAGAGGGAGTGGGTGGCCAGCACCACAACGCCCGACCGACTTTGTCTCTCTCCCAGTTCTAGCGATGTTTACAACACCACCACCACCATCACTCCCCACACACACACACACAGTGCGCTAACCACTGCACCATCACTCCCCACTCACACACACATTGCCCTAACCACTGCTCCATCACTCCCCACTCACACACAGTGCGCTAACCACTGCACCACCACTCCCCACTCACACACAGTGCGCTAACCACTGCACCACCACTCCCCACACACACTCAACGTGCGCTAACCACTGCACCACCACTCCCCCCACACAAATTATGTCGCGACTCAATGCTGCCCTCTTGTGGTAAAAACTAGAATCTCACTCACCAACTCACCCCCTCACTCAACCACCCACCCACTCATCCAGACAAAGCTACCCCAGGTAGCCTCTAGCTGGCTGTGGGGGCAAGTGCTGTTCCACAGACACTGACAAAGCTACCCCAGGTAGCCTTTGGCAGGGCTGTAGGGGCAAGTGCTTTTACATAGACACAGACAAAGCTACCCCAGGTAGCCTCTAGCGCGGCAGTAGAGGCTAGTGCTGTTACACACAGAGAAAGCTACCCCAGGTAGCCTCTAACAGGGCTGTAGGGGCAAGTGCTGTTACACAAACACAGAAAAAGCTACCTTAGGTAGCCTCTCGCAGGGCTGTAGGGGCAAGTGCTCTCACACAGATACAAACAAAGCTAACCCAGATAAATTCTAGCAGGGCTGACGGGGCAAGTGCTGTCAAAACATACATAGACAAAGTTACCCCAGGTAGCCTCTAGCGGGGCTGTAGGGGCAAGTGCTCTCATACACAGACACAGAGAAAGCTACCCCAGGTACCCTCTAGCAATGCTGTAGGGGCAAGTGCTGTTACACAAACACAGACAAAGCTACCCCAGGTAGACTCTTTCTGGTTGTAGGGGCAAGTGCTGTGAGCAATAGCACCTATGAAGGCTACCGGCACTGTGGCTACACACACAGAGGGAGTGGGTGGCCAGCACCACCACGCCCGACCGCCTTTGACTCTCTCCCAGTTCTAGCGATGTTTACAACACCACCATCACTCCCCACACACACACACAGTGCGCTAACCACTGTATCATCACTCCCCACTCACACACACAGTGCGCTAACCAATGCACCACCACTCCCCACTCAGACACACAATGCCCTAACCACTGCTCCACCACTCCCCACTCACACAGAGTGCGCTAACCACTGCACCACCACTCCCCACTCACACACAGTGCGCTAACCACTGCACCACCACTCCCCACTCACACACAGTGCGCTAACCACTGCACCACCACTCCCCACACACACTCAACGTGCGCTAACCACTACACCACCACTCCCCCCACACAAATTATTTCGCGACTCAATGCTGCCCTCTTGTGGTAAAAATAAGAATCTCACTCACCAACTCACCCCCTCACTCAACCACCCACCCACTCATCCAGATGAAGCTACCCCAGGTAGCCTCTAGCTGGCTGTGGGAGCAAGTGCTGTTCCACAGACACTGACAAAGCTACCCCAGTTTGCCTTTGGCAGGGCTGTAGGGGCAAGTGCTGTTACATAGACACAGACAAAGGTACCCCAGGGAGCCTCTAGCGGGGCTGTAGGGGCAAGTGCTGTTACACACAGACAAAGCTACCCCAGGTAGCCTCTAGCAGGTCTTAGGGGCAAGTGCTGCTACAAAGACACAGACAAGCTATCCTAGGCAGCCTTTAGCAGGGCTGTAGGGGCAAGTGCTCTCATACGCATACACAGACACAGACAAAGCTACCCCAGGTAGCCTCTAGCAGGGCTGTCGGGGCAAGTGCTGTCAAAACATGCATAGACAAAGCTACCCCAGATAGCCTCTAGCGGGGCTGTAGGGGCAAGTGCTCTCATACACAGACACAGACAAAGCTACCCCAGGTACCCTCTAGCAATGCTGTAGGGGCAAGTGCTGTTACACAAACACAGACAAAGCTACCCCAGGTAGCCTCTAGCAGGGCTATAGGGGCAAGTGCTGTTACACAAACACAGACAAAGCTACCTTAGGTAGCCTCTCGCAGGGGTGTAGGGGCAATTGCTGCCACACAGATACAATAAAGCTAACCCAGATAAATTCTATAAGGGCTGTAGGGGCAAGTGCTGTCAAAACATACATAGACAAAGCTACCCCAGGTAGCCTCTAGCTGGTTGTCGGGGCAAATGTTGTCACAGCGACACAGACAAAGCTACCCCATGGTAGACTCTTTCTGGTTGTAGGGGCAAGTGCTTTGACCAATAGCACCTATGAAGGCTACCGGCACTGTGGGTACACACACACAGAGGGAGTGGGTGGCCAGCACCACCACGCCCGACCGCCTTTGTCTCTCTCCCAGTTCTAGTGATGTTTACAACACCACCACCACCATCACTCCCCACACACACACATACACAGTGCGCTAACCACTGCACCATCACTCCCCACTCACACACACAGTGCGCTAACCACTGCACCACCACTCCCCACTCAGACACACAATGCCCTAACCACTGCTCCACCACTCCCCACTCACACAGAGTGCGATAACCACTGCACCACCACTCCCCACTCACACACAGTGCGCTAACCACTGCACCACCACTCCCCACTCACACACAGTGCGCTAACCACTGCACCACCACTCCCCCACACAAATTATTTCGCGACTCAATGCTGCCCTCTTGTGGTAAAAAACTAGAATCTCACTCACCAACTCTACCACTCACCCACCCACCCATTCATCCAGACAAAGCTACCCCACGTAGCCTCTAGCTGGTTGTAGGGGCAAGTGGTGTTCCACAGACACTGACAAAGCTACCCCAGGTAGCCTTTGGCAGGGCTGTAGGGGCAAGTGCTGTTACATAGACACAGACAAAGGTACCCCAGGTAGCCTCTAGCGGGGCTGTAGGGGCAAGTGCTCTCACACAGATACAAACAAAGCTAACCCAGATAAATTCTAGCAGGGCTGTCGGGGCAAGTGCTGTAAAAACATACATAGACAAAGCTACCCCAGGTAGCCTCTAGCGGTGCTGTAGGGGCAAGTGCTCTCATACACAGACACAGACAAATCTACCCTAGGTACCCTCTAGCAATGCTGTAGGGGCAAGTGCTGTTACACAAACACAGACAAAGCTACACCAGGTAGCCTCTAGCAGGGCTATAGGGGCAAGTGCTGTTACACAAACACAGACAAAGCAACCTTAGGTATCCTCTCGCAGGGCTTTAGGGGCAATTGCTGCCACACAGATACAAAAAAGCTAACCCAGATAAATTCTAGCAGTGCTGTAGGGGCAACTGCTGTCAAAACATACATAGACAAAGCTACCCCAGGTAGCCTCTAGCTGGTTGTCGGGGCAAATGTTGTCACAGAGACACAGACAAAGCTACCCCAGGTAGAATCTTTCTGGTTGTAGGGACAAGTGCTTTGAGCAATAGCAAGTATGAAGGCTACCGTCACAGTGGCTACACACACAGAGGGAGTGGGTGGCCACCACCACCACGCCCGACCGCCTTTGTCTCTCTCCCAGTTCTAGCGATGTTTACAACACCACCACCATCACTCCCCACACACACACACACAGTGCGCTAACCACTGCACCACCACTCCCCACTCAGACACACAATGCCCTCACCACTGCTCCACCACTCCCCACTCACATACAGTGCGCTAACCACTGCACCACCACTCCCCACTCACACACAGTGCGCTAACCACTGCACCACCACTCCCCACACACACACAGTGCGCTAACCACTGGACCACCACTCCCCACTCACACACAGTGCGCTAACCACTGCACCACCACTCCCCACTCACACACAGTGCGCTAACCACTGCACCACCACTCCGCACACACACTCAACGTGCGCTAACCACTGCACCACCGCTCCTCCCACACAAATTATTTCGCGACTCACTGCTGCCCTCTTGTGGTACAAAACTAGAATCTCACTCACCAACTCACCCACTCACCCACCCACCCATTCATCCAGACAAAGCTACCCCACGTAGCCTCTAGCTGGTTGTAGGGGCAAGTGCTGTTCCACAGACACTGACAAAGCTACCCCAGGTAGCCTTTGGCAGGGCTGTAGGGGCAAGTGCTGTTACATAGACACAGACAAAGGTACCCCAGGTAGCCTCTAGCGGGGCTGTAGGGGCAAGTGCTCTCACACAGATACAAACAAAGCTAACCCAGATAAATTCTAGCAGGGCTGTCGGGGCAAGTGCTGTAAAAACATACATAGACAAAGCTACCCCAGGTAGCCTCTAGCGGTGCTGTAGGGTCAAGTGCTCTCATACACAGACACAGACAAATCTACCCTAGGTACCCTCTAGCAATGCTGTAGGGGCAAGTGCTGTTACACAAACACAGACAAAGCTACACCAGGTAGCCTCTAGCAGGGCTATAGGGGCAAGTGCTGTTACACAAACACAGACAAAGCTACCTTAGGTAGCCTCTCGCTGGGCTGTAGGGGCAATTGCTGCCACACAGATACAAAAAAGCTAACCCAGATAAATTCTAGCAGTGCTGTAGGGGCAAGTGCTGTCAAAACATACATAGACAAAGCTACCCCAGGTAGCCTCTAGCTGGTTGTCGGGGCAAATGTTGTCACAGAGACACAGACAAAGCTACCCCAGGTAGAATCTTTCTGGTTGTAGGGGCAAGTGCTTTGAGCAATAGCACCTATGAAGGCTACCGTCACTGTGGCTACACACACAGAGGGAGTGGGTGGCCACCACCACCACCACCACGCCCGACCGCCTTTGTCTCTCTCCCAGTTCTAGCGATGTTTACAACACCACCACCACCATCACTCCCCACACACACACACACAGTGCGCTAACCACTGCACCATCATTCCCCACTCACACACACAGTGCGCTAACCACTGCACCACCACTCCCCACTCAGACACACAATGCCGTTAACCACTGCTCCACCACTCCCCACTCACATACAGTGCGCTAACCACTGCACCACCACTCCCCACTCACACACAGTGCGCTAACCACTGCACCACCACTCCCCACACACACACAGTGTGCTAACCACTGCACCACCACTCCCCACTCACACACAGTGCGCTAACCACTGCACCACCACTCCCCACACACACTCAACGTGCGCTAACCACTGCACCACCACTCCCCCACACAAATTATTTCGCGACTCAATGCTGCCCTCTTGTGGTAAAAAACTAGAATCTCACTCACCAACTCTCCCACTCACCCACCCACCCATTCATCCAGACAAAGCTACCCCACGTAGCCTCTAGCTGGTTGTAGGGGCAAGTGCTGTTCCACAGACACTGACAAAGCTACCCCAGGTAGCCTTTGGCAGGGCTGTAGGGGCAAGTGCTGTTACATAGACACAGACAAAGGTACCCCAGGTAGCCTCTAGCGGGGCTGTAGGGGCAAGTGCTCTCACACAGATACAAACAAAGCTAACCCAGATAAATTCTAGCAGGGCTGTCGGGGCAAGTGCTGTCAAAACATACATAGACAAAGCTACCCCAGGTAGCCTCTAGCGGGGCTGTAGGGGCAAGTGCTCTCATACACAGACACAGACAAAGCTACCCCAGGTACCCTCTAGCAATGCTGTAGGGGCAAGTGCTGTTACACAAACACAGACAAAGCTACCCCAGGTAGCCTCTAGCAGGGCTTTAGGGGCAAGTGCTGTTACACAAACACAGACAAAGCTACCTTAGGTAGCCTCTCGCAGGGCTGTAGGGGCAATTGCTGCCACACAGATACAAAAAAACTAACCCAGATAAATTCTAGCAGGGCTGTAGGGGCAAGTGCTGTCAAAACATACATAGACAAAACTACACCAGGTAGCCTCTAGCTGGTTGTCGGGGCAAATGTTGTCACAGAGACACAGACAAAGCTACCCCAGGTAGACTCTTTCTGGTTGTAGGGGCAAGTGCTTTGAGCAATAGCACCTATGAAGGCTACCGTCACTGTGGCTACACACACAGAGGGAGTGGGTGGCCAGCACCACCACGCCCGACCGCCTTTGTCTCTCTCCCAGTTCTAGTGATGTTTACAACACCACCACCACCATCACTCCCCCCCACACACACACAGTGCGCTAACCACTGCACCATCACTCCCCACTCACACACACAGTGCGCTAACCACTGCACCACCACTCCCCACTCAGACACACAATGCCCTAACCACTGCTCCACCACTCCCCACTCACACAGAGTGCGCTAACCACTGCACCACCACTCCCCACTCACACACAGTGCGCTAACCACTGCACGAACCACTTCCCACTCACACACAGTGCGCTAACCACTGCACCACCACTCCCCACACACACTCAACGTGCGCTAACCACTGCACTACCACTCCCCCCACACAAATTATTTCGCGACTCAATGCTGCCCTCTTGTGGTAAAAAACTAGAATCTCACTCACCAACTCACCCACTCACCCACCCACCCATTCATCCAGACAAAGCTACCCCACGTAGCCTCTAGCTGGTTGTAGGGGCAAGTGCTGTTCCACAGACACTGACAAAGCTACCCCAGGTAGCGTTTGGCAGGGCTGTAGGGGCAAGTGCTGTTACATAGACACAGACAAAGGTACCCCAGGTAGCCTCTAGCGGGGCTGTAGGGGCAAGTGCTCTCACACAGATACAAACAAAGCTAACCCAGATAAATTCTAGCAGGGCTGTCGGGGCAAGTGCTGTCAAAACATACATAGACAAAGCTACCCCAGGTAGCCTCTAGCGGGGCTGTAGGGGCAAGTGCTCTCATACACAGACACAGACAAATCTACACTAGGTACCCTCTAGCAATGCTGTAGGGGCAAGTGCTGTTACACAAACACAGACAAAGCTACCTTAGGTAGCCTCTCGCAGGGCTGTAGGGGCAATTGCTGCCACACAGATACAAAAAAGCTAACCCAGATAAATTCTAGCAGTGCTGTAGGGGCAAGTGCTGTCAAAACATACATAGACAAAGCTACCCCAGGTAGCCTCTAGCTGGTTGTCGGGGCAAATGTTGTCACAGAGACACCCCAGGTAGAATCTTTCTGGTTGTAGGGGCAAGTGCTTTGAGCAATAGCACCTATGAAGGCTACCGTCACTGTGGCTACACACACAGAGGGAGTGGGTGGCCAGCACCACCACGCCCGACCGCCTTTGTCTCTCTCCCAGTTCTAGTGATGTTTACAACACCACCACCACCATCACTCCCCACACACACACACAGTGCGCTAACCACTGCACCATCACTCCCCACTCACACACACAGTGCGCTAACCACTGCACCACCACTCCCCCCACACAAATTATTTCGCGACTCAATGCTGCCCTCTTGTGGTAAAAAACTAGAATCTCACTAGCTTTGTCAGTGTCTGTGGAACAGCACTTGCCCCTACAACCAGCTAGAGGCTACGTGGGGTAGCTTTGTCTGGATGAATGGGTGGGTGAGTGGGTGAGTTTGTGAGTGAAATTCTAGTTTTTTACCACAAGAGGGCAGCATGGAGTCACGAAAAAATTTGTGTGGGGGGAGTGGTGGTGCAGTGGTTAGCGCACGTTAAGTGTGTGGGGAGTGGTGGTGCAGTGGTTAGCGCACTGTGTGTGAGTGGGGAGTGGTGGTGCAGTGGTTAGCGCACTGTGTGTGAGTGGGGAGTGGTGGTGCAGTGGTTAGCGCACTCTGTGTGAGTGGGGAGTGGTGGAGCAGTGGTTAGGGCATTGTGTGTCTGAGTGGGGAGTGGTGGTGCAGTGGTTAGCGCACTGTGTGTGTGAGTGGGGAGTGATGGTGCAGTGGTTAGCGCACTGTGTTTGTGTGTGGGGAGTGATGGTGGTGGTGGTGTTGTAAACATCGCTAGAACTGGGAGAGAGACAAAGGCGGTCGGGCGTGGTGGTGCTGGCCACCCACTCCCTCTGTGTGTGTAGCCACAGTGCCGGTAGCCTTCATAGGCGCTATTGCTCACAGCACTTGCCCCTACAACCAGAAAGAGTCTACCTGGGGTAGCTTTGTCTGTGTCTCTGTGACAACATTTGCCCCGACAACCAGCTAGAGGCTACCTGGTGTAGCTTTGTCTATGTATGTTTTGACAGCACTTGCCCCTACAGCCCTGCTAGAATTTATCTGGGTTAGCTTTTTTTATCTGTGTGGCAGCACTTGCCCCTACAGCCCTGCGAGAGGCTACCTAAGGTACCGGTATCCACTCACCTCTTCTTTACGCTGCCCGATGGGGCTTGGGGGGGGGGGAAAGGCTCGCCCTGAACTCCACCCTGCGAACCTCACGCGGAATGTTGAGGACGGCTGAGGCCGCCTGAACTTCGTGCCGACGTTCCTGAATGACGACTCCGCAGAATTTTTTTTTGCTCCGCCCCCACTCCCTTATATGGCAACAAAAACCCGTTAGTACCCGGATCATCTGACGTCATCCTGCGCATCCAATCGAACGCCCCCGGCCGTTGGGGGGTGGTGGGGGGGGAGGCTCGTCATCCCCCCCACCCGCGCCGCCGCCCCCGCCCCCCTCCCGCTGTTTACCCAGTGACAAATCGCTGCCCGTGGCGCTAACGGTGATTGGCTGGGACTGTTGCCGGGGGCTGCAGAGGCGCCGGGGGGTGTCTGAGAGGAGGCAGAAGCTGTGAGGTGACGTCATCGGTTGGGCCCAATCAAAGGTAGACGAGAAGCGACGGCGGTGATTGGCTGGGACTGTTGCCGGGGGCTGCAGAGGCGCCGGGGGGTGTCTGAGAGGAGGCAGAAGCTGTGAGGTGACGTCATCGGTTGGGCCCAATCAGGTAGCCTTTGGCAGGGGTGTAGGGGCAAGTGCTTTTACATAGACACAGACAAGGTAGCCCAGGTAGCCTCTAGCGCGGCTGTAGAGGCTAGTGCTGTTACTCTCAGAGAAAGCTACCCCAGGTAGCCTCTAGCAGGGCTGTAGGGGCAAGTGCTGTTACACAAACACATACAAAGCTACCCCAGGTAGCCTCTAGCAGGGCTGTAGGGGCAAGTGCTGTTACACAAACACATACAAAGCTACCTTACGTAGCCTCTCGCAGGGCTGTGGGGTAAGTGCTCTCACACAGATACAAACAAAGCTAACCCAGATAAATTCTAGCAGGGCTGTCGGGGCAGGTGCTGTCAAAACATACATAGACAAAGCTACCCCAGGTAGCCTCTAGCGGGGCTGTAGAGGCAAGTGCTCTCATACACAGACACAGACAAAGCTACCCCAGGTACCCTCTAGCAATGCTGTAGGGGCAAGTGCTGTTACACAAACACAGACAAAGCTACCCCATGTAGCCTCTAGCAATGCTGTAGGGGCAAGTGCTGTTACACAAACACAGACAAAGCTACCTTAGATAGCCTCTCGCAGGGCTGTAGGGGCAAGTGCTGCCACACAGATACAAAAAAGCTAACCCAGATAAATTCTAGCAGGGCTGTAGGGGCAAGTGCTGTCAAAACATACATAGACAAAGCTACCCCAGGTAGCCTCTAGCTGGTTGTCGGGGCAAATGTTGTCACAGCGACACAGACAAAGCTACCCCAGGTAGAATCTTTCTGGTTGTAGGGGCAAGTGCTTTGAGCAATAGCACCTATGAAGGCTACCGTCACTGTGGCTACACACACAGAGGGAGTGGGTGGCCAGCACCACCACGCCCGACCGCCTTTGTCTCTCTCCCAGTTCTAGTGATGTTTACAACACCACCACCACCATCACTCCCCACACACACACACAGTGCGCTAACCACTGCACCATCACTCCCCACTCACACACACAGTGCGCTAACCACTGCACCACCACTCCCCACTCAGACACACAATGCCCTAACCACTGCTCCACCACTCCCCACTCACACAGAGTGCGCTAACCACTGCACCACCACTCCCCACTCACACACAGTGCGCTAACCACTGCATGAACCACTTCCCACTCACACACAGTGCGCTAACCACTGCACCACCACTCCCCACACACACTCAACGTGCGCTAACCACTGCACCACCACTCCCCCCACACAAATTATTTCGCGACTCAATGCTGCCCTCTTGTGGTAAAAAACTAGAATCTCACTAGCTTTGTCAGTGTCTGTGGAACAGCACTTGCCCCTACAACCAGCTAGAGGCTACGTGGGGTAGCTTTGTCTGGATGAATGGGTGGGTGAGTGGGTGAGTTTGTGAGTGAAATTCTAGTTTTTTACCACAAGAGGGCAGCATGGAGTCACGAAAAAATTTGTGTGGGGGGAGTGGTGGTGCAGTGGTTAGCGCACGTTAAGTGTGTGGGGAGTGGTGGTGCAGTGGTTAGCGCACTGTGTGTGAGTGGGGAGTGGTGGTGCAGTGGTTAGCGCACTGTGTGTGAGTGGGGAGTGGTGGTGCAGTGGTTAGCGCACTCTGTGTGAGTGGGGAGTGGTGGAGCAGTGGTTAGGGCATTGTGTGTCTGAGTGGGGAGTGGTGGTGCAGTGGTTAGCGCACTGTGTGTGTGAGTGGGGAGTGATGGTGCAGTGGTTAGCGCACTGTGTGTGTGTGTGGGGAGTGATGGTGGTGGTGGTGTTGTAAACATCGCTAGAACTGGGAGAGAGACAAAGGCGGTCGGGCGTGGTGGTGCTGGCCACCCACTCCCTCTGTGTGTGTAGCCACAGTGCCGGTAGCCTTCATAGGCGCTATTGCTCACAGCACTTGCCCCTACAACCAGAAAGAGTCTACCTGGGGTAGCTTTGTCTGTGTCTCTGTGACAACATTTGCCCCGACAACCAGCTAGAGGCTACCTGGTGTAGCTTTGTCTATGTATGTTTTGACAGCACTTGCCCCTACAGCCCTGCTAGAATTTATCTGGGTTAGCTTTTTTGTATCTGTGTGGCAGCACTTGCCCCTACAGCCCTGCGAGAGGCTACCTAAGGTACCGGTATCCACTCACCTCTTCTTTACGCTGCCCGATGGGGCTTGGGGAGGGGGGAAAGGCTCGCCCTGAACTCCACCCTGCGAACCTCACGCGGAATGTTGAGGACGGCTGAGGCCGCCTGAACTTCGTGCCGACGTTCCTGAATGACGACTCCGCAGAATTTTTTTTTGCTCCGCCCCCACTCCCTTATATGGCAACAAAAACCCGTTAGTACCCGGATCATCTGACGTCATCCTGCGCATCCAATCGAACGCCCCCGGCCGTTGGGGGGTGGTGGGGGGGGAGGCTCGTCATCCCCCCCACCCGCGCCGCCGCCCCCGCCCCCCTCCCGCTGTTTACCCAGTGACAAATCGCTGCCCGTGGCGCTAACGGTGATTGGCTGGGACTGTTGCCGGGGGCTGCAGAGGCGCCGGGGGGTGTCTGAGAGGAGGCAGAAGCTGTGAGGTGACGTCATCGGTTGGGCCCAATCAAAGGTAGACGAGAAGCGACGGCGGTGATTGGCTGGGACTGTTGCCGGGGGCTGCAGAGGCGCCGGGGGGTGTCTGAGAGGAGGCAGAAGCTGTGAGGTGACGTCATCGGTTGGGCCCAATCAGGTAGCCTTTGGCAGGGGTGTAGGGGCAAGTGCTTTTACATAGACACAGACAAGGTAGCCCAGGTAGCCTCTAGCGCGGCTGTAGAGGCTAGTGCTGTTACTCTCAGAGAAAGCTACCCCAGGTAGCCTCTAGCAGGGCTGTAGGGGCAAGTGCTGTTACACAAACACATACAAAGCTACCCCAGGTAGCCTCTAGCAGGGCTGTAGGGGCAAGTGCTGTTACACAAACACATACAAAGCTACCTTACGTAGCCTCTCGCAGGGCTGTGGGGTAAGTGCTCTCACACAGATACAAACAAAGCTAACCCAGATAAATTCTAGCAGGGCTGTCGGGGCAGGTGCTGTCAAAACATACATAGACAAAGCTACCCCAGGTAGCCTCTAGCGGGGCTGTAGAGGCAAGTGCTCTCATACACAGACACAGACAAAGCTACCCCAGGTACCCTCTAGCAATGCTGTAGGGGCAAGTGCTGTTACACAAACACAGACAAAGCTACCCCATGTAGCCTCTAGCAATGCTGTAGGGGCAAGTGCTGTTACACAAACACAGACAAAGCTACCTTAGATAGCCTCTCGCAGGGCTGTAGGGGCAAGTGCTGCCACACAGATACAAAAAAGCTAACCCAGATAAATTCTAGCAGGGCTGTAGGGGCAAGTGCTGTCAAAACATACATAGACAAAGCTACCCCAGGTAGCCTCTAGCTGGTTGTCGGGGCAAATGTTGTCACAGCGACACAGACAAAGCTACCCCAGGTAGAATCTTTCTGGTTGTAGGGGCAAGTGCTTTGAGCAATAGCACCTATGAAGGCTACCGTCACTGTGGCTACACACACAGAGGGAGTGGGTGGCCAGCACCACCACGCCCGACCGCCTTTGTCTCTCTCCCAGTTCTAGTGATGTTTACAACACCACCACCACCATCACTCCCCACACACACACACAGTGCGCTAACCACTGCACCATCACTCCCCACTCACACACACAGTGCGCTAACCACTGCACCACCACTCCCCACTCAGACACACAATGCCCTAACCACTGCTCCACCACTCCCCACTCACACAGAGTGCGCTAACCACTGCACCACCACTCCCCACTCACACACAGTGCGCTAACCACTGCACCACCACTCCCCACTCACACACAGTGCGCTAACCACTGCACCACCACTCCCCACACACACTCAACGTGTGCTAACCACTGCACCACCACTCCCTCCACACAAATTATTTCGCGACTCAATGCTGCCCTCTTCTGGTAAAAAAACTAGAATCTCACCCACCAACTCACCCACTCACCCACCCACCCATTCATCCAGACAAAGCTACCCCACGTAGCCTCTAGCTGGTTGTAGGGGCAAGTGCTGTTCCACAGACACTGTGTTTGTGTAACAGCACTTGCCCCTACAGCATTGCTAAAGGGTACCTGGGGTAGCTTTCTCTGTGTCTGTGTATGAGAGCACTTGCCCCTACAGCCCCGCTAGAGGCTACCTGGGGTAACTTTGTCTATGTATGTTTTGACAGCATTTGCCCCGTCAGCCCTGCTAGAATTTATCTGGGTTAGCTTTGTATGTATCTGTGTGAGAGCACTTGCCCCTACAGCCCTGCGAGAGGCTACCTAAGGTAGCTTTTTCTGTGTTTGTGTAACAGCACTTGCCCCTACAGCCCTGCTAGAGGCTACCCGGGGTAGCTTTCTCTGTGTGTAACAGCACTAGCCTCTACTGCCGCGCTAGAGGCTACCTGGGGTAGCTTTGTCTGTGTCTATGTAAAAGCACTTGCCCCTACAGCCCTGCCAAAGGCTACCTGGGGTAGCTTTGTCAGTGTCTGTGGAACAGCACTTGCCCCCACAGCCAGCTAGAGGCTACCTGGGGTAGCTTTGTCTGGATGAGTGGGTGGGTGGTTGAGTGAGGGGGTGAGTTGGTGAGTGAGATTCTAGTTTTTACCACAAGAGGGCAGCATTGAGTCGCGACATAATTTGTGTGGGGGGAGTGGTGGTGCAGTGGTTAGCGCACGTTGAGTGTGTGTGGGGAGTGGTGGTGCAGTGGTTAGCGCACTGTGTGAGTGGGGAGTGGTGGAGCAGTGGTTAGGGCATTGTGTGTCTGAGTGGGGAGTGGTGGTGCAGTGGTTAGCGCACTGTGTGTGTGAGTGGGGAGTGATGGTGCAGTGGTTAGCGCACTGTGTGTGTGTGTGGGGAGTGATGGTGGTGGTGGTGTTGTAAACATCGCTAGAACTGGGAGAGAGACAAAGGCGGTCGGGCGTGGTGGTGCTGGCCACCCACTCCCTGTGTGTGTAGCCACAGTGCCGGTAGCCTTCATAGGTGCTATTGCTCACAGCACTTGCCCCTACAACCAGAAAGAGTCTACCTGGGGTAGCTTTGTCTGTGTCTCTGTGACAACATTTGCCCCGACAACCAGCTAGAGGCTACCTGGGGTAGGTTTGTCTATGTATGTTTTGACAGCACTTGCCCCTACAGCCCTGCTAGAATTTATCTGGGTTAGCTTTTTTGTATCTGTGTGGCAGCACTTGCCCCTACAGCCCTGCGAGAGGCTACCTAAGGTACCGGTATCCACTCACCTCTTCTTTACGCTGCCCGATGGGGCTTGGGGGGGGGGGAAAGGCTCGCCCTGAACTCCACCCTGCGAACCTCACGCGGAATGTTGAGGACGGCTGAGGCCGCCTGAACTTCGTGCCGACGTTCCTGAATGACGACTCCGCAGAATTTTTTTTTGCTCCGCCCCCACTCCCTTATATGGCAACAAAAACCCGTTAGTACCCGGATCATCTGACGTCATCCTGCGCATCCAATCGAACGCCCCCGGCCGTTGGGGGGTGGTGGGGGGGGAGGCTCGTCATCCCCCCCACCCGCGCCGCCGCCCCCGCCCCCCTCCCGCTGTTTACCAAGTGACAAATCGCTGCCCGTGGCGCGAACGGTGATTGGCTGGGACTGTTGCCGGGGGCTGCAGAGGCGCCGGGGGGTGTCTGAGAGGAGGCAGAAGCTGTGAGGTGACGTCATCGGTTGGGCCCAATCAAAGGTAGACGAGAAGCGACGGCGGTGATTGGCTGGGACTGTTGCCGGGGGCTGCAGAGGCGCCGGGGGGTGTCTGAGAGGAGGCAGAAGCTGTGAGGTGACGTCATCGGTTGGGCCCAATCAGGTAGCCTTTGGCAGGGGTGTAGGGGCAAGTGCTTTTACATAGACACAGACAAGGTAGCCCAGGTAGCCTCTAGCGCGGCTGTAGAGGCTAGTGCTGTTACTCTCAGAGAAAGCTACCCCAGGTAGCCTCTAGCAGGGCTGTAGGGGCAAGTGCTGTTACACAAACACATACAAAGCTACCCCAGGTAGCCTCTAGCAGGGCTGTAGGGGCAAGTGCTGTTACACAAACACATACAAAGCTACCTTACGTAGCCTCTCGCAGGGCTGTGGGGTAAGTGCTCTCACACAGATACAAACAAAGCTAACCCAGATAAATTCTAGCAGGGCTGTCGGGGCAGGTGCTGTCAAAACATACATAGACAAAGCTACCCCAGGTAGCCTCTAGCGGGGCTGTAGAGGCAAGTGCTCTCATACACAGACACAGACAAAGCTACCCCAGGTACCCTCTAGCAATGCTGTAGGGGCAAGTGCTGTTACACAAACACAGACAAAGCTACCCCATGTAGCCTCTAGCAATGCTGTAGGGGCAAGTGCTGTTACACAAACACAGACAAAGCTACCTTAGATAGCCTCTCGCAGGGCTGTAGGGGCAAGTGCTGCCACACAGATACAAAAAAGCTAACCCAGATAAATTCTAGCAGGGCTGTAGGGGCAAGTGCTGTCAAAACATACATAGACAAAGCTACCCCAGGTAGCCTCTAGCTGGTTGTCGGGGCAAATGTTGTCACAGCGACACAGACAAAGCTACCCCAGGTAGAATCTTTCTGGTTGTAGGGGCAAGTGCTTTGAGCAATAGCACCTATGAAGGCTACCGTCACTGTGGCTACACACACAGAGGGAGTGGGTGGCCAGCACCACCACGCCCGACCGCCTTTGTCTCTCTCCCAGTTCTAGTGATGTTTACAACACCACCACCACCATCACTCCCCACACACACACACAGTGCGCTAACCACTGCACCATCACTCCCCACTCACACACACAGTGCGCTAACCACTGCACCACCACTCCCCACTCAGACACACAATGCCCTAACCACTGCTCCACCACTCCCCACTCACACAGAGTGCGCTAACCACTGCACCACCACTCCCCACTCACACACAGTGCGCTAACCACTGCATGAACCACTTCCCACTCACACACAGTGCGCTAACCACTGCACCACCACTCCCCACACACACTCAACGTGCGCTAACCACTGCACCACCACTCCCCCCACACAAATTATTTCGCGACTCAATGCTGCCCTCTTGTGGTAAAAAACTAGAATCTCACTAGCTTTGTCAGTGTCTGTGGAACAGCACTTGCCCCTACAACCAGCTAGAGGCTACGTGGGGTAGCTTTGTCTGGATGAATGGGTGGGTGAGTGGGTGAGTTTGTGAGTGAAATTCTAGTTTTTTACCACAAGAGGGCAGCATGGAGTCACGAAAAAATTTGTGTGGGGGGAGTGGTGGTGCAGTGGTTAGCGCACGTTAAGTGTGTGGGGAGTGGTGGTGCAGTGGTTAGCGCACTGTGTGTGAGTGGGGAGTGGTGGTGCAGTGGTTAGCGCACTGTGTGTGAGTGGGGAGTGGTGGTGCAGTGGTTAGCGCACTCTGTGTGAGTGGGGAGTGGTGGAGCAGTGGTTAGGGCATTGTGTGTCTGAGTGGGGAGTGGTGGTGCAGTGGTTAGCGCACTGTGTGTGTGAGTGGGGAGTGATGGTGCAGTGGTTAGCGCACTGTGTGTGTGTGTGGGGAGTGATGGTGGTGGTGGTGTTGTAAACATCGCTAGAACTGGGAGAGAGACAAAGGCGGTCGGGCGTGGTGGTGCTGGCCACCCACTCCCTCTGTGTGTGTAGCCACAGTGCCGGTAGCCTTCATAGGCGCTATTGCTCACAGCACTTGCCCCTACAACCAGAAAGAGTCTACCTGGGGTAGCTTTGTCTGTGTCTCTGTGACAACATTTGCCCCGACAACCAGCTAGAGGCTACCTGGGGTAGGTTTGTCTATGTATGTTTTGACAGCACTTGCCCCTACAGCCCTGCTAGAATTTATCTGGGTTAGCTTTTTTGTATGTGTGTGGCAGCACTTGCCCCTACAGCCCTGCGAGGTACCGGTATCCACTCACCTCTTCTTTACGCTGCCCGATGGGGCTTGGGGGGGGGGGAAAGGCTCGCCCTGAACTCCACCCTGCGAACCTCACGCGGAATGTTGAGGACGGCTGAGGCCGCCTGAACTTCGTGCCGACGTTCCTGAATGACGACTCCGCAGAATGTTTTTTTTGCTCCGCCCCCACTCCCTTATATGGCAACAAAAACCCGTTAGTACCCGGATCATCTGACGTCATCCTGCGCATCCAATCGAACGCCCCCGGCCGTTGGGGGGTGGTGGGGGGGGAGGCTCGTCATCCCCCCCACCCGCGCCGCCGCCCCCGCCCCCCTCCCGCTGTTTACCCAGTGACAAATCGCTGCCCGTGGCGCTAACGGTGATTGGCTGGGACTGTTGCCGGGGGCTGCAGAGGCGCCGGGGGGTGTCTGAGAGGAGGCAGAAGCTGTGAGGTGACGTCATCGGTTGGGCCCAATCAAAGGTAGACGAGAAGCGACGGCGGTGATTGGCTGGGACTGTTGCCGGGGGCTGCAGAGGCGCCGGGGGGTGTCTGAGAGGAGGCAGAAGCTGTGAGGTGACGTCATCGGTTGGGCCCAATCAGGTAGCCTTTGGCAGGGGTGTAGGGGCAAGTGCTTTTACATAGACACAGACAAGGTAGCCCAGGTAGCCTCTAGCGCGGCTGTAGAGGCTAGTGCTGTTACTCTCAGAGAAAGCTACCCCAGGTAGCCTCTAGCAGGGCTGTAGGGGCAAGTGCTGTTACACAAACACATACAAAGCTACCCCAGGTAGCCTCTAGCAGGGCTGTAGGGGCAAGTGCTGTTACACAAACACATACAAAGCTACCTTACGTAGCCTCTCGCAGGGCTGTGGGGTAAGTGCTCTCACACAGATACAAACAAAGCTAACCCAGATAAATTCTAGCAGGGCTGTCGGGGCAGGTGCTGTCAAAACATACATAGACAAAGCTACCCCAGGTAGCCTCTAGCGGGGCTGTAGAGGCAAGTGCTCTCATACACAGACACAGACAAAGCTACCCCAGGTACCCTCTAGCAATGCTGTAGGGGCAAGTGCTGTTACACAAACACAGACAAAGCTACCCCATGTAGCCTCTAGCAATGCTGTAGGGGCAAGTGCTGTTACACAAACACAGACAAAGCTACCTTAGATAGCCTCTCGCAGGGCTGTAGGGGCAAGTGCTGCCACACAGATACAAAAAAGCTAACCCAGATAAATTCTAGCAGGGCTGTAGGGGCAAGTGCTGTCAAAACATACATAGACAAAGCTACCCCAGGTAGCCTCTAGCTGGTTGTCGGGGCAAATGTTGTCACAGCGACACAGACAAAGCTACCCCAGGTAGAATCTTTCTGGTTGTAGGGGCAAGTGCTTTGAGCAATAGCACCTATGAAGGCTACCGTCACTGTGGCTACACACACAGAGGGAGTGGGTGGCCAGCACCACCACGCCCGACCGCCTTTGTCTCTCTCCCAGTTCTAGTGATGTTTACAACACCACCACCACCATCACTCCCCACACACACACACAGTGCGCTAACCACTGCACCATCACTCCCCACTCACACACACAGTGCGCTAACCACTGCACCACCACTCCCCACTCAGACACACAATGCCCTAACCACTGCTCCACCACTCCCCACTCACACAGAGTGCGCTAACCACTGCACCACCACTCCCCACTCACACACAGTGCGCTAACCACTGCATGAACCACTTCCCACTCACACACAGTGCGCTAACCACTGCACCACCACTCCCCACACACACTCAACGTGCGCTAACCACTGCACCACCACTCCCCCCACACAAATTATTTCGCGACTCAATGCTGCCCTCTTGTGGTAAAAAACTAGAATCTCACTAGCTTTGTCAGTGTCTGTGGAACAGCACTTGCCCCTACAACCAGCTAGAGGCTACGTGGGGTAGCTTTGTCTGGATGAATGGGTGGGTGAGTGGGTGAGTTTGTGAGTGAAATTCTAGTTTTTTACCACAAGAGGGCAGCATGGAGTCACGAAAAAATTTGTGTGGGGGGAGTGGTGGTGCAGTGGTTAGCGCACGTTAAGTGTGTGGGGAGTGGTGGTGCAGTGGTTAGCGCACTGTGTGTGAGTGGGGAGTGGTGGTGCAGTGGTTAGCGCACTGTGTGTGAGTGGGGAGTGGTGGTGCAGTGGTTAGCGCACTCTGTGTGAGTGGGGAGTGGTGGAGCAGTGGTTAGGGCATTGTGTGTCTGAGTGGGGAGTGGTGGTGCAGTGGTTAGCGCACTGTGTGTGTGAGTGGGGAGTGATGGTGCAGTGGTTAGCGCACTGTGTGTGTGTGTGGGGAGTGATGGTGGTGGTGGTGTTGTAAACATCGCTAGAACTGGGAGAGAGACAAAGGCGGTCGGGCGTGGTGGTGCTGGCCACCCACTCCCTCTGTGTGTGTAGCCACAGTGCCGGTAGCCTTCATAGGCGCTATTGCTCACAGCACTTGCCCCTACAACCAGAAAGAGTCTACCTGGGGTAGCTTTGTCTGTGTCTCTGTGACAACATTTGCCCCGACAACCAGCTAGAGGCTACCTGGGGTAGGTTTGTCTATGTATGTTTTGACAGCACTTGCCCCTACAGCCCTGCTAGAATTTATCTGGGTTAGCTTTTTTGTATGTGTGTGGCAGCACTTGCCCCTACAGCCCTGCGAGAGGCTACCTAAGGTACCGGTATCCACTCACCTCTTCTTTACGCTGCCCGATGGGGCTTGGGGGGGGGGGAAAGGCTCGCCCTGAACTCCACCCTGCGAACCTCACGCGGAATGTTGAGGACGGCTGAGGCCGCCTGAACTTCGTGCCGACGTTCCTGAATGACGACTCCGCAGAATTTTTTTTTGCTCCGCCCCCACTCCCTTATATGGCAACAAAAACCCGTTAGTACCCGGATCATCTGACGTCATCCTGCGCATCCAATCGAACGCCCCCGGCCGTTGGGGGGTGGTGGGGGGGGAGGCTCGTCATCCCCCCCACCCGCGCCGCCGCCCCCGCCCCCCTCCCGCTGTTTACCCAGTGACAAATCGCTGCCCGTGGCGCTAACGGTGATTGGCTGGGACTGTTGCCGGGGGCTGCAGAGGCGCCGGGGGGTGTCTGAGAGGAGGCAGAAGCTGTGAGGTGACGTCATCGGTTGGGCCCAATCAAAGGTAGACGAGAAGCGACGGCGGTGATTGGCTGGGACTGTTGCCGGGGGCTGCAGAGGCGCCGGGGGGTGTCTGAGAGGAGGCAGAAGCTGTGAGGTGACGTCATCGGTTGGGCCCAATCAGGTAGCCTTTGGCAGGGGTGTAAGGGGCAAGTGCTTTTACATAGACACAGACAAGGTAGCCCAGGTAGCCTCTAGCGCGGCTGTAGAGGCTAGTGCTGTTACTCTCAGAGAAAGCTACCCCAGGTAGCCTCTAGCAGGGCTGTAGGGGCAAGTGCTGTTACACAAACACATACAAAGCTACCCCAGGTAGCCTCTAGCAGGGCTGTAGGGGCAAGTGCTGTTACACAAACACATACAAAGCTACCTTACGTAGCCTCTCGCAGGGCTGTGGGGTAAGTGCTCTCACACAGATACAAACAAAGCTAACCCAGATAAATTCTAGCAGGGCTGTCGGGGCAGGTGCTGTCAAAACATACATAGACAAAGCTACCCCAGGTAGCCTCTAGCGGGGCTGTAGAGGCAAGTGCTCTCATACACAGACACAGACAAAGCTACCCCAGGTACCCTCTAGCAATGCTGTAGGGGCAAGTGCTGTTACACAAACACAGACAAAGCTACCCCATGTAGCCTCTAGCAATGCTGTAGGGGCAAGTGCTGTTACACAAACACAGACAAAGCTACCTTAGATAGCCTCTCGCAGGGCTGTAGGGGCAAGTGCTGCCACACAGATACAAAAAAGCTAACCCAGATAAATTCTAGCAGGGCTGTAGGGGCAAGTGCTGTCAAAACATACATAGACAAAGCTACCCCAGGTAGCCTCTAGCTGGTTGTCGGGGCAAATGTTGTCACAGCGACACAGACAAAGCTACCCCAGGTAGAATCTTTCTGGTTGTAGGGGCAAGTGCTTTGAGCAATAGCACCTATGAAGGCTACCGTCACTGTGGCTACACACACAGAGGGAGTGGGTGGCCAGCACCACCACGCCCGACCGCCTTTGTCTCTCTCCCAGTTCTAGTGATGTTTACAACACCACCACCACCATCACTCCCCACACACACACACAGTGCGCTAACCACTGCACCATCACTCCCCACTCACACACACAGTGCGCTAACCACTGCACCACCACTCCCCACTCAGACACACAATGCCCTAACCACTGCTCCACCACTCCCCACTCACACAGAGTGCGCTAACCACTGCACCACCACTCCCCACTCACACACAGTGCGCTAACCACTGCACCACCACTCCCCACTCACACACAGTGCGCTAACCACTGCACCACCACTCCCCACACACACTCAACGTGTGCTAACCACTGCACCACCACTCCCTCCACACAAATTATTTCGCGACTCAATGCTGCCCTCTTCTGGTAAAAAACTAGAATCTCACCCACCAACTCACCCACTCACCCACCCACCCATTCATCCAGACAAAGCTACCCCACGTAGCCTCTAGCTGGTTGTAGGGGCAAGTGCTGTTCCACAGACACTGTGTTTGTGTAACAGCACTTGCCCCTACAGCATTGCTAAAGGGTACCTGGGGTAGCTTTCTCTGTGTCTGTGTATGAGAGCACTTGCCCCTACAGCCCCGCTAGAGGCTACCTGGGGTAACTTTGTCTATGTATGTTTTGACAGCATTTGCCCCGTCAGCCCTGCTAGAATTTATCTGGGTTAGCTTTGTATGTATCTGTGTGAGAGCACTTGCCCCTACAGCCCTGCGAGAGGCTACCTAAGGTAGCTTTTTCTGTGTTTGTGTAACAGCACTTGCCCCTACAGCCCTGCTAGAGGCTACCCGGGGTAGCTTTCTCTGTGTGTAACAGCACTAGCCTCTACTGCCGCGCTAGAGGCTACCTGGGGTAGCTTTGTCTGTGTCTATGTAAAAGCACTTGCCCCTACAGCCCTGCCAAAGGCTACCTGGGGTAGCTTTGTCAGTGTCTGTGGAACAGCACTTGCCCCCACAGCCAGCTAGAGGCTACCTGGGGTAGCTTTGTCTGGATGAGTGGGTGGGTGGTTGAGTGAGGGGGTGAGTTGGTGAGTGAGATTCTAGTTTTTACCACAAGAGGGCAGCATTGAGTTGCGACATAATTTGTGTGGGGGGAGTGGTGGTGCAGTGGTTAGCGCACGTTGAGTGTGTGTGGGGAGTGGTGGTGCAGTGGTTAGCGCACTGTGTGTGAGTGGGGAGTGGTGGTGCAGTGGTTAGCGCACTGTGTGTGAGTGGGGAGTGGTGGAGCAGTGGTTAGGGCAATGTGTGTGTGAGTGGGGAGTGATGGTGCAGTGGTTAGTGCACTGTGTGTGTGTGTGGGGAGTGATGGTGGTGGTGGTGTTGTAAACATCGCTAGAACTGGGAGAGAGACAAAGTCGGTCGGGCGTTGTGGTGCTGGCCACCCACTCCCTTTGTGTGTAGCCACAGTGCCGGTAGCCTTCATAGGTGCTATTGCTCAAAGCACTTGCCCCTACAACCAGAAAGAGTCTACCTGGGGTAGCTTTGTCTGTGTCTCTGTGACAACATTTGCCCCGACAACCAGCTAGAGGCTACCTGGTGTAGCTTTGTCTATGTATGTTTTGACAGCACTTGCCCCTACAGCCCTGCTAGAATTTATCTGGGTTAGCTTTTTTTATCTGTGTGGCAGCACTTGCCCCTACAGCCCTGCGAGAGGCTACCTAAGGTACCGGTATCCACTCACCTCTTCTTTACGCTGCCCGATGGGGCTTGGGGGGGGGGGAAAGGCTCGCCCTGAACTCCACCCTGCGAACCTCACGCGGAATGTTGAGGACGGCTGAGGCCGCTGAACTTCGTGCCGACGTTCCTGAATGACGACTCCGCAGAATTTTTTTTTGCTCCGCCCCCACTCCCTTATATGGCAACAAAAACCCGTTAGTACCCGGATCATCTGACGTCATCCTGCGCATCCAATCGAACGCCCCCGGCCGTTGGGGGGTGGTGGGGGGGGAGGCTCGTCATCCCCCCCACCCGCGCCGCCGCCCCCGCCCCCCTCCCGCTGTTTACCCAGTGACAAATCGCTGCCCGTGGCGCTAACGGTGATTGGCTGGGACTGTTGCCGGGGGCTGCAGAGGCGCCGGGGGGTGTCTGAGAGGAGGCAGAAGCTCTGAGGTGACGTCATCGGTTGGGCCCAATCAAAGGTAGACGAGAAGCGACGGCGGTGATTGGCTGGGACTGTTGCCGGGGGCTGCAGAGGCGCCGGGGGGTGTCTGAGAGGAGGCAGAAGCTGTGAGGTGACGTCATCGGTTGGGCCCAATCAGGTAGCCTTTGGCAGGGGTGTAGGGGCAAGTGCTTTTACATAGACACAGACAAGGTAGCCCAGGTAGCCTCTAGCGCGGCTGTAGAGGCTAGTGCTGTTACTCTCAGAGAAAGCTACCCCAGGTAGCCTCTAGCAGGGCTGTAGGGGCAAGTGCTGTTACACAAACACATACAAAGCTACCCCAGGTAGCCTCTAGCAGGGCTGTAGGGGCAAGTGCTGTTACACAAACACATACAAAGCTACCTTACGTAGCCTCTCGCAGGGCTGTGGGGTAAGTGCTCTCACACAGATACAAACAAAGCTAACCCAGATAAATTCTAGCAGGGCTGTCGGGGCAGGTGCTGTCAAAACATACATAGACAAAGCTACCCCAGGTAGCCTCTAGCGGGGCTGTAGAGGCAAGTGCTCTCATACACAGACACAGACAAAGCTACCCCAGGTACCCTCTAGCAATGCTGTAGGGGCAAGTGCTGTTACACAAACACAGACAAAGCTACCCCATGTAGCCTCTAGCAATGCTGTAGGGGCAAGTGCTGTTACACAAACACAGACAAAGCTACCTTAGATAGCCTCTCGCAGGGCTGTAGGGGCAAGTGCTGCCACACAGATACAAAAAAGCTAACCCAGATAAATTCTAGCAGGGCTGTAGGGGCAAGTGCTGTCAAAACATACATAGACAAAGCTACCCCAGGTAGCCTCTAGCTGGTTGTCGGGGCAAATGTTGTCACAGCGACACAGACAAAGCTACCCCAGGTAGAATCTTTCTGGTTGTAGGGGCAAGTGCTTTGAGCAATAGCACCTATGAAGGCTACCGTCACTGTGGCTACACACACAGAGGGAGTGGGTGGCCAGCACCACCACGCCCGACCGCCTTTGTCTCTCTCCCAGTTCTAGTGATGTTTACAACACCACCACCACCATCACTCCCCACACACACACACAGTGCGCTAACCACTGCACCATCACTCCCCACTCACACACACAGTGCGCTAACCACTGCACCACCACTCCCCACTCAGACACACAATGCCCTAACCACTGCTCCACCACTCCCCACTCACACAGAGTGCGCTAACCACTGCACCACCACTCCCCACTCACACACAGTGCGCTAACCACTGCATGAACCACTTCCCACTCACACACAGTGCGCTAACCACTGCACCACCACTCCCCACACACACTCAACGTGCGCTAACCACTGCACCACCACTCCCCCCACACAAATTATTTCGCGACTCAATGCTGCCCTCTTGTGGTAAAAAACTAGAATCTCACTAGCTTTGTCAGTGTCTGTGGAACAGCACTTGCCCCTACAACCAGCTAGAGGCTACGTGGGGTAGCTTTGTCTGGATGAATGGGTGGGTGAGTGGGTGAGTTTGTGAGTGAAATTCTAGTTTTTTACCACAAGAGGGCAGCATGGAGTCACGAAAAAATTTGTGTGGGGGGAGTGGTGGTGCAGTGGTTAGCGCACGTTAAGTGTGTGGGGAGTGGTGGTGCAGTGGTTAGCGCACTGTGTGTGAGTGGGGAGTGGTGGTGCAGTGGTTAGCGCACTGTGTGTGAGTGGGGAGTGGTGGTGCAGTGGTTAGCGCACTCTGTGTGAGTGGGGAGTGGTGGAGCAGTGGTTAGGGCATTGTGTGTCTGAGTGGGGAGTGGTGGTGCAGTGGTTAGCGCACTGTGTGTGTGAGTGGGGAGTGATGGTGCAGTGGTTAGCGCACTGTGTGTGTGTGTGGGGAGTGATGGTGGTGGTGGTGTTGTAAACATCGCTAGAACTGGGAGAGAGACAAAGGCGGTCGGGCGTGGTGGTGCTGGCCACCCACTCCCTCTGTGTGTGTAGCCACAGTGCCGGTAGCCTTCATAGGCGCTATTGCTCACAGCACTTGCCCCTACAACCAGAAAGAGTCTACCTGGGGTAGCTTTGTCTGTGTCTCTGTGACAACATTTGCCCCGACAACCAGCTAGAGGCTACCTGGGGTAGGTTTGTCTATGTATGTTTTGACAGCACTTGCCCCTACAGCCCTGCTAGAATTTATCTGGGTTAGCTTTTTTGTATGTGTGTGGCAGCACTTGCCCCTACAGCCCTGCGAGAGGCTACCTAAGGTACCGGTATCCACTCACCTCTTCTTTACGCTGCCCGATGGGGCTTGGGGGGGGGGAAAGGCTCGCCCTGAACTCCACCCTGCGAACCTCACGCGGAATGTTGAGGACGGCTGAGGCCGCCTGAACTTCGTGCCGACGTTCCTGAATGACGACTCCGCAGAATTTTTTTTTGCTCCGCCCCCACTCCCTTATATGGCAACAAAAACCCGTTAGTACCCGGATCATCTGACGTCATCCTGCGCATCCAATCGAACGCCCCCGGCCGTTGGGGGGTGGTGGGGGGGGGAGGCTCGTCATCCCCCCCACCCGCGCCGCCGCCCCCGCCCCCCCTCCCGCTGTTTACCCAGTGACAAATCGCTGCCCGTGGCGCTAACGGTGATTGGCTGGGACTGTTGCCGGGGGCTGCAGAGGCGCCGGGGGGTGTCTGAGAGGAGGCAGAAGCTGTGAGGTGACGTCATCGGTTGGGCCCAATCAGGTAGCCTTTGGCAGGGGTGTAGGGGCAAGTGCTTTTACATAGACACAGACAAAGCTACCCCAGGTAGCCTCTAGCAGGGCTGTAGGGGCAAGTGCTGTTACACAAACACATACAAAGCTACCCCAGGTAGCCTCTAGCAGGGCTGTAGGGGCAGGTGCTGTTACACAAACACATACAAAGCTACCTTACGTAGCCTCTCGCAGGGCTGTGGGGTAAGTGCTCTCACACAGATACAAACAAAGCTAACCCAGATAAATTCTAGCAGGGCTGTCGGGGCAGGTGCTGTCAAAACATACATAGACAAAGCTACCCCAGGTAGCCTCTAGCGGGGCTGTAGAGGCAAGTGCTCTCATACACAGACACAGACAAAGCTACCCCAGGTACCCTCTAGCAATGCTGTAGGGGCAAGTGCTGTTACACAAACACAGACAAAGCTACCCCATGTAGCCTCTAGCAATGCTGTAGGGGCAAGTGCTGTTACACAAACACAGACAAAGCTACCTTAGATAGCCTCTCGCAGGGCTGTAGGGGCAAGTGCTGCCACACAGATACAAAAAAGCTAACCCAGATAAATTCTAGCAGGGCTGTAGGGGCAAGTGCTGTCAAAACATACATAGACAAAGCTACCCCAGGTAGCCTCTAGCTGGTTGTCGGGGCAAATGTTGTCACAGCGACACAGACAAAGCTACCCCAGGTAGAATCTTTCTGGTTGTAGGGGCAAGTGCTTTGAGCAATAGCACCTATGAAGGATACCGTCACTGTGGCTACACACACAGAGGGAGTGGGTGGCCAGCACCACCACGCCCGACCGCCTTTGTCTCTCTCCCAGTTCTAGTGATGTTTACAACACCACCACCACCATCACTCCCCACACACACACACAGTGCGCTAACCACTGCACCATCACTCCCCACTCACACACACAGTGCGCTAACCACTGCACCACCACTCCCCACTCAGACACACAATGCCCTAACCACTGCTCCACCACTCCCCACTCACACAGAGTGCGCTAACCACTGCACCACCACTCCCCACTCACACACAGTGCGCTAACCACTGCATGAACCACTTCCCACTCACACACAGTGCGCTAACCACTGCACCACCACTCCCCACACACACTCAACGTGCGCTAACCACTGCACCACCACTCCCCCCACACAAATTATTTCGCGACTCAATGCTGCCCTCTTGTGGTAAAAAACTAGAATCTCACTAGCTTTGTCAGTGTCTGTGGAACAGCACTTGCCCCTACAACCAGCTAGAGGCTACGTGGGGTAGCTTTGTCTGGATGAATGGGTGGGTGAGTGGGTGAGTTTGTGAGTGAAATTCTAGTTTTTTACCACAAGAGGGCAGCATGGAGTCACGAAAAAATTTGTGTGGGGGGAGTGGTGGTGCAGTGGTTAGCGCACGTTAAGTGTGTGGGGAGTGGTGGTGCAGTGGTTAGCGCACTGTGTGTGAGTGGGGAGTGGTGGTGCAGTGGTTAGCGCACTGTGTGTGAGTGGGGAGTGGTGGTGCAGTGGTTAGCGCACTCTGTGTGAGTGGGGAGTGGTGGAGCAGTGGTTAGGGCATTGTGTGTCTGAGTGGGGAGTGGTGGTGCAGTGGTTAGCGCACTGTGTGTGTGAGTGGGGAGTGATGGTGCAGTGGTTAGCGCACTGTGTGTGTGTGTGGGGAGTGATGGTGGTGGTGGTGTTGTAAACATCGCTAGAACTGGGAGAGAGACAAAGGCGGTCGGGCGTGGTGGTGCTGGCCACCCACTCCCTCTGTGTGTGTAGCCACAGTGCCGGTAGCCTTCATAGGCGCTATTGCTCACAGCACTTGCCCCTACAACCAGAAAAAGTCTACCTGGGGTAGCTTTGTCTGTGTCTCTGTGACAACATTTGCCCCGACAACCAGCTAGAGGCTACCTGGGGTAGGTTTGTCTATGTATGTTTTGACAGCACTTGCCCCTACAGCCCTGCTAGAATTTATCTGGGTTAGCTTTTTTGTATGTGTGTGGCAGCACTTGCCCCTACAGCCCTGCGAGAGGCTACCTAAGGTACCGGTATCCACTCACCTCTTCTTTACGCTGCCCGATGGGGCTTGGGGAGGGGGGAAAGGCTCGCCCTGAACTCCACCCTGCGAACCTCACGCGGAATGTTGAGGACGGCTGAGGCCGCCTGAACTTCGTGCCGACGTTCCTGAATGACGACTCCGCAGAATTTTTTTTTGCTCCGCCCCCACTCCCTTATATGGCAACAAAAACCCGTTAGTACCCGGATCATCTGACGTCATCCTGCGCATCCAATCGAACGCCCCCGGCCGTTGGGGGGTGGTGGGGGGGGAGGCTCGTCATCCCCCCCACCCGCGCCGCCGCCCCCGCCCCCCTCCCGCTGTTTACCCAGTGACAAATCGCTGCCCGTGGCGCTAACGGTGATTGGCTGGGACTGTTGCCGGGGGCTGCAGAGGCGCCGGGGGGTGTCTGAGAGGAGGCAGAAGCTGTGAGGTGACGTCATCGGTTGGGCCCAATCAAAGGTAGACGAGAAGCGACGGCGGTGATTGGCTGGGACTGTTGCCGGGGGCTGCAGAGGCGCCGGGGGGTGTCTGAGAGGAGGCAGAAGCTGTGAGGTGACGTCATCGGTTGGGCCCAATCAGGTAGCCTTTGGCAGGGGTGTAGGGGCAAGTGCTTTTACATAGACACAGACAAGGTAGCCCAGGTAGCCTCTAGCGCGGCTGTAGAGGCTAGTGCTGTTACTCTCAGAGAAAGCTACCCCAGGTAGCCTCTAGCAGGGCTGTAGGGGCAAGTGCTGTTACACAAACACATACAAAGCTACCCCAGGTAGCCTCTAGCAGGGCTGTAGGGGCAAGTGCTGTTACACAAACACATACAAAGCTACCTTACGTAGCCTCTCGCAGGGCTGTGGGGTAAGTGCTCTCACACAGATACAAACAAAGCTAACCCAGATAAATTCTAGCAGGGCTGTCGGGGCAGGTGCTGTCAAAACATACATAGACAAAGCTACCCCAGGTAGCCTCTAGCGGGGCTGTAGAGGCAAGTGCTCTCATACACAGACACAGACAAAGCTACCCCAGGTACCCTCTAGCAATGCTGTAGGGGCAAGTGCTGTTACACAAACACAGACAAAGCTACCCCATGTAGCCTCTAGCAATGCTGTAGGGGCAAGTGCTGTTACACAAACACAGACAAAGCTACCTTAGATAGCCTCTCGCAGGGCTGTAGGGGCAAGTGCTGCCACACAGATACAAAAAAGCTAACCCAGATAAATTCTAGCAGGGCTGTAGGGGCAAGTGCTGTCAAAACATACATAGACAAAGCTACCCCAGGTAGCCTCTAGCTGGTTGTCGGGGCAAATGTTGTCACAGCGACACAGACAAAGCTACCCCAGGTAGAATCTTTCTGGTTGTAGGGGCAAGTGCTTTGAGCAATAGCACCTATGAAGGCTACCGTCACTGTGGCTACACACACAGAGGGAGTGGGTGGCCAGCACCACCACGCCCGACCGCCTTTGTCTCTCTCCCAGTTCTAGTGATGTTTACAACACCACCACCACCATCACTCCCCACACACACACACAGTGCGCTAACCACTGCACCATCACTCCCCACTCACACACACAGTGCGCTAACCACTGCACCACCACTCCCCACTCAGACACACAATGCCCTAACCACTGCTCCACCACTCCCCACTCACACAGAGTGCGCTAACCACTGCACCACCACTCCCCACTCACACACAGTGCGCTAACCACTGCACCACCACTCCCCACTCACACACAGTGCGCTAACCACTGCACCACCACTCCCCACACACACTCAACGTGTGCTAACCACTGCACCACCACTCCCTCCACACAAATTATTTCGCGACTCAATGCTGCCCTCTTCTGGTAAAAAACTAGAATCTCACCCACCAACTCACCCACTCACCCACCCACCCATTCATCCAGACAAAGCTACCCCACGTAGCCTCTAGCTGGTTGTAGGGGCAAGTGCTGTTCCACAGACACTGTGTTTGTGTAACAGCACTTGCCCCTACAGCATTGCTAAAGGGTACCTGGGGTAGCTTTCTCTGTGTCTGTGTATGAGAGCACTTGCCCCTACAGCCCCGCTAGAGGCTACCTGGGGTAACTTTGTCTATGTATGTTTTGACAGCATTTGCCCCGTCAGCCCTGCTAGAATTTATCTGGGTTAGCTTTGTATGTATCTGTGTGAGAGCACTTGCCCCTACAGCCCTGCGAGAGGCTACCTAAGGTAGCTTTTTCTGTGTTTGTGTAACAGCACTTGCCCCTACAGCCCTGCTAGAGGCTACCCGGGGTAGCTTTCTCTGTGTGTAACAGCACTAGCCTCTACTGCCGCGCTAGAGGCTACCTGGGGTAGCTTTGTCTGTGTCTATGTAAAAGCACTTGCCCCTACAGCCCTGCCAAAGGCTACCTGGGGTAGCTTTGTCAGTGTCTGTGGAACAGCACTTGCCCCCACAGCCAGCTAGAGGCTACCTGGGGTAGCTTTGTCTGGATGAGTGGGTGGGTGGTTGAGTGAGGGGGTGAGTTGGTGAGTGAGATTCTAGTTTTTACCACAAGAGGGCAGCATTGAGTTGCGACATAATTTGTGTGGGGGGAGTGGTGGTGCAGTGGTTAGCGCACGTTGAGTGTGTGTGGGGAGTGGTGGTGCAGTGGTTAGCGCACTGTGTGTGAGTGGGGAGTGGTGGTGCAGTGGTTAGCGCACTGTGTGTGAGTGGGGAGTGGTGGTGCAGTGGTTAGCGCACTGTGTGTGAGTGGGGAGTGATGGTGCAGTGGTTAGTGCACTGTGTGTGTGTGTGGGGAGTGATGGTGGTGGTGGTGTTGTAAACATCGCTAGAACTGGGAGAGAGACAAAGTCGGTCGGGCGTTGTGGTGCTGGCCACCCACTCCCTTTGTGTGTAGCCACAGTGCCGGTAGCCTTCATAGGTGCTATTGCTCAAAGCACTTGCCCCTACAACCAGAAAGAGTCTACCTGGGGTAGCTTTGTCTGTGTCTCTGTGACAACATTTGCCCCGACAACCAGCTAGAGGCTACCTGGTGTAGCTTTGTCTATGTATGTTTTGACAGCACTTGCCCCTACAGCCCTGCTAGAATTTATCTGGGTTAGCTTTTTTTATCTGTGTGGCAGCAATTGCCCCTACAGCCCTGCGAGAGGCTACCTAAGGTACCGGTATCCACTCACCTCTTCTTTACGCTGCCCGATGGGGCTTGGGGGGGGGGGGGAAAGGCTCGCCCTGAACTCCACCCTGCGAACCTCACGCGGAATGTTGAGGACGGCTGAGGCCGCCTGAACTTCGTGCCGACGTTCCTGAATGACGACTCCGCAGAATTTTTTTTTGCTCCGCCCCCACTCCCTTATATGGCAACAAAAACCCGTTAGTACCCGGATCATCTGACGTCATCCTGCGCATCCAATCGAACGCCCCCGGCCGTTGGGGGGTGGTGGGGGGGGAGGCTCGTCATCCCCCCCACCCGCGCCGCCGCCCCCGCCCCCCTCCCGCTGTTTACCCAGTGACAAATCGCTGCCCGTGGCGCTAACGGTGATTGGCTGGGACTGTTGCCGGGGGCTGCAGAGGCGCCGGGGGGTGTCTGAGAGGAGGCAGAAGCTGTGAGGTGACGTCATCGGTTGGGCCCAATCAAAGGTAGACGAGAAGCGACGGCGGTGATTGGCTGGGACTGTTGCCGGGGGCTGCAGAGGCGCCGGGGGGTGTCTGAGAGGAGGCAGAAGCTGTGAGGTGACGTCATCGGTTGGGCCCAATCAGGTAGCCTTTGGCAGGGGTGTAGGGGCAAGTGCTTTTACATAGACACAGACAAGGTAGCCCAGGTAGCCTCTAGCGCGGCTGTAGAGGCTAGTGCTGTTACTCTCAGAGAAAGCTACCCCAGGTAGCCTCTAGCAGGGCTGTAGGGGCAAGTGCTGTTACACAAACACATACAAAGCTACCCCAGGTAGCCTCTAGCAGGGCTGTAGGGGCAAGTGCTGTTACACAAACACATACAAAGCTACCTTACGTAGCCTCTCGCAGGGCTGTGGGGTAAGTGCTCTCACACAGATACAAACAAAGCTAACCCAGATAAATTCTAGCAGGGCTGTCGGGGCAGGTGCTGTCAAAACATACATAGACAAAGCTACCCCAGGTAGCCTCTAGCGGGGCTGTAGAGGCAAGTGCTCTCATACACAGACACAGACAAAGCTACCCCAGGTACCCTCTAGCAATGCTGTAGGGGCAAGTGCTGTTACACAAACACAGACAAAGCTACCCCATGTAGCCTCTAGCAATGCTGTAGGGGCAAGTGCTGTTACACAAACACAGACAAAGCTACCTTAGATAGCCTCTCGCAGGGCTGTAGGGGCAAGTGCTGCCACACAGATACAAAAAAGCTAACCCAGATAAATTCTAGCAGGGCTGTAGGGGCAAGTGCTGTCAAAACATACATAGACAAAGCTACCCCAGGTAGCCTCTAGCTGGTTGTCGGGGCAAATGTTGTCACAGCGACACAGACAAAGCTACCCCAGGTAGAATCTTTCTGGTTGTAGGGGCAAGTGCTTTGAGCAATAGCACCTATGAAGGCTACCGTCACTGTGGCTACACACACAGAGGGAGTGGGTGGCCAGCACCACCACGCCCGACCGCCTTTGTCTCTCTCCCAGTTCTAGTGATGTTTACAACACCACCACCACCATCACTCCCCACACACACACACAGTGCGCTAACCACTGCACCATCACTCCCCACTCACACACACAGTGCGCTAACCACTGCACCACCACTCCCCACTCAGACACACAATGCCCTAACCACTGCTCCACCACTCCCCACTCACACAGAGTGCGCTAACCACTGCACCACCACTCCCCACTCACACACAGTGCGCTAACCACTGCATGAACCACTTCCCACTCACACACAGTGCGCTAACCACTGCACCACCACTCCCCACACACACTCAACGTGCGCTAACCACTGCACCACCACTCCCCCCACACAAATTATTTCGCGACTCAATGCTGCCCTCTTGTGGTAAAAAACTAGAATCTCACTAGCTTTGTCAGTGTCTGTGGAACAGCACTTGCCCCTACAACCAGCTAGAGGCTACGTGGGGTAGCTTTGTCTGGATGAATGGGTGGGTGAGTGGGTGAGTTTGTGAGTGAAATTCTAGTTTTTTACCACAAGAGGGCAGCATGGAGTCACGAAAAAATTTGTGTGGGGGGAGTGGTGGTGCAGTGGTTAGCGCACGTTAAGTGTGTGGGGAGTGGTGGTGCAGTGGTTAGCGCACTGTGTGTGAGTGGGGAGTGGTGGTGCAGTGGTTAGCGCACTGTGTGTGAGTGGGGAGTGGTGGTGCAGTGGTTAGCGCACTCTGTGTGAGTGGGGAGTGGTGGAGCAGTGGTTAGGGCATTGTGTGTCTGAGTGGGGAGTGGTGGTGCAGTGGTTAGCGCACTGTGTGTGTGAGTGGGGAGTGATGGTGCAGTGGTTAGCGCACTGTGTGTGTGTGTGGGGAGTGATGGTGGTGGTGGTGTTGTAAACATCGCTAGAACTGGGAGAGAGACAAAGGCGGTCGGGCGTGGTGGTGCTGGCCACCCACTCCCTCTGTGTGTGTAGCCACAGTGCCGGTAGCCTTCATAGGCGCTATTGCTCACAGCACTTGCCCCTACAACCAGAAAGAGTCTACCTGGGGTAGCTTTGTCTGTGTCTCTGTGACAACATTTGCCCCGACAACCAGCTAGAGGCTACCTGGTGTAGCTTTGTCTATGTATGTTTTGACAGCACTTGCCCCTACAGCCCTGCTAGAATTTATCTGGGTTAGCTTTTTTGTATCTGTGTGGCAGCACTTGCCCCTACAGCCCTGCGAGAGGCTACCTAAGGTACCGGTATCCACTCACCTCTTCTTTACGCTGCCCGATGGGGCTTGGGGAGGGGGGAAAGGCTCGCCCTGAACTCCACCCTGCGAACCTCACGCGGAATGTTGAGGACGGCTGAGGCCGCCTGAACTTCGTGCCGACGTTCCTGAATGACGACTCCGCAGAATTTTTTTTTGCTCCGCCCCCACTCCCTTATATGGCAACAAAAACCCGTTAGTACCCGGATCATCTGACGTCATCCTGCGCATCCAATCGAACGCCCCCGGCCGTTGGGGGGTGGTGGGGGGGGAGGCTCGTCATCCCCCCCACCCGCGCCGCCGCCCCCGCCCCCCTCCCGCTGTTTACCCAGTGACAAATCGCTGCCCGTGGCGCTAACGGTGATTGGCTGGGACTGTTGCCGGGGGCTGCAGAGGCGCCGGGGGGTGTCTGAGAGGAGGCAGAAGCTGTGAGGTGACGTCATCGGTTGGGCCCAATCAAAGGTAGACGAGAAGCGACGGCGGTGATTGGCTGGGACTGTTGCCGGGGGCTGCAGAGGCGCCGGGGGGTGTCTGAGAGGAGGCAGAAGCTGTGAGGTGACGTCATCGGTTGGGCCCAATCAGGTAGCCTTTGGCAGGGGTGTAGGGGCAAGTGCTTTTACATAGACACAGACAAGGTAGCCCAGGTAGCCTCTAGCGCGGCTGTAGAGGCTAGTGCTGTTACTCTCAGAGAAAGCTACCCCAGGTAGCCTCTAGCAGGGCTGTAGGGGCAAGTGCTGTTACACAAACACATACAAAGCTACCCCAGGTAGCCTCTAGCAGGGCTGTAGGGGCAAGTGCTGTTACACAAACACATACAAAGCTACCTTACGTAGCCTCTCGCAGGGCTGTGGGGTAAGTGCTCTCACACAGATACAAACAAAGCTAACCCAGATAAATTCTAGCAGGGCTGTCGGGGCAGGTGCTGTCAAAACATACATAGACAAAGCTACCCCAGGTAGCCTCTAGCGGGGCTGTAGAGGCAAGTGCTTTCATACACAGACACAGACAAAGCTACCCCAGGTACCCTCTAGCAATGCTGTAGGGGCAAGTGCTGTTACACAAACACAGACAAAGCTACCCCATGTAGCCTCTAGCAATGCTGTAGGGGCAAGTGCTGTTACACAAACACAGACAAAGCTACCTTAGATAGCCTCTCGCAGGGCTGTAGGGGCAAGTGCTGCCACACAGATACAAAAAAGCTAACCCAGATAAATTCTAGCAGGGCTGTAGGGGCAAGTGCTGTCAAAACATACATAGACAAAGCTACCCCAGGTAGCCTCTAGCTGGTTGTCGGGGCAAATGTTGTCACAGCGACACAGACAAAGCTACCCCAGGTAGAATCTTTCTGGTTGTAGGGGCAAGTGCTTTGAGCAATAGCACCTATGAAGGCTACCGTCACTGTGGCTACACACACAGAGGGAGTGGGTGGCCAGCACCACCACGCCCGACCGCCTTTGTCTCTCTCCCAGTTCTAGTGATGTTTACAACACCACCACCACCATCACTCCCCACACACACACACAGTGCGCTAACCACTGCACCATCACTCCCCACTCACACACACAGTGCGCTAACCACTGCACCACCACTCCCCACTCAGACACACAATGCCCTAACCACTGCTCCACCACTCCCCACTCACACAGAGTGCGCTAACCACTGCACCACCACTCCCCACTCACACACAGTGCGCTAACCACTGCACCACCACTCCCCACTCACACACAGTGCGCTAACCACTGCACCACCACTCCCCACACACACTCAACGTGTGCTAACCACTGCACCACCACTCCCTCCACACAAATTATTTCGCGACTCAATGCTGCCCTCTTCTGGTAAAAAAACTAGAATCTCACCCACCAACTCACCCACTCACCCACCCACCCATTCATCCAGACAAAGCTACCCCACGTAGCCTCTAGCTGGTTGTAGGGGCAAGTGCTGTTCCACAGACACTGTGTTTGTGTAACAGCACTTGCCCCTACAGCATTGCTAAAGGGTACCTGGGGTAGCTTTCTCTGTGTCTGTGTATGAGAGCACTTGCCCCTACAGCCCCGCTAGAGGCTACCTGGGGTAACTTTGTCTATGTATGTTTTGACAGCATTTGCCCCGTCAGCCCTGCTAGAATTTATCTGGGTTAGCTTTGTATGTATCTGTGTGAGAGCACTTGCCCCTACAGCCCTGCGAGAGGCTACCTAAGGTAGCTTTTTCTGTGTTTGTGTAACAGCACTTGCCCCTACAGCCCTGCTAGAGGCTACCCGGGGTAGCTTTCTCTGTGTGTAACAGCACTAGCCTCTACTGCCGCGCTAGAGGCTACCTGGGGTAGCTTTGTCTGTGTCTATGTAAAAGCACTTGCCCCTACAGCCCTGCCAAAGGCTACCTGGGGTAGCTTTGTCAGTGTCTGTGGAACAGCACTTGCCCCCACAGCCAGCTAGAGGCTACCTGGGGTAGCTTTGTCTGGATGAGTGGGTGGGTGGTTGAGTGAGGGGGTGAGTTGGTGAGTGAGATTCTAGTTTTTACCACAAGAGGGCAGCATTGAGTCGCGACATAATTTGTGTGGGGGGAGTGGTGGTGCAGTGGTTAGCGCACGTTGAGTGTGTGTGGGGAGTGGTGGTGCAGTGGTTAGCGCACTGTGTGAGTGGGGAGTGGTGGAGCAGTGGTTAGGGCATTGTGTGTCTGAGTGGGGAGTGGTGGTGCAGTGGTTAGCGCACTGTGTGTGTGAGTGGGGAGTGATGGTGCAGTGGTTAGCGCACTGTGTGTGTGTGTGGGGAGTGATGGTGGTGGTGGTGTTGTAAACATCGCTAGAACTGGGAGAGAGACAAAGGCGGTCGGGCGTGGTGGTGCTGGCCACCCACTCCCTGTGTGTGTAGCCACAGTGCCGGTAGCCTTCATAGGTGCTATTGCTCACAGCACTTGCCCCTACAACCAGAAAGAGTCTACCTGGGGTAGCTTTGTCTGTGTCTCTGTGACAACATTTGCCCCGACAACCAGCTAGAGGCTACCTGGGGTAGGTTTGTCTATGTATGTTTTGACAGCACTTGCCCCTACAGCCCTGCTAGAATTTATCTGGGTTAGCTTTTTTGTATCTGTGTGGCAGCACTTGCCCCTACAGCCCTGCGAGAGGCTACCTAAGGTACCGGTATCCACTCACCTCTTCTTTACGCTGCCCGATGGGGCTTGGGGGGGGGGGAAAGGCTCGCCCTGAACTCCACCCTGCGAACCTCACGCGGAATGTTGAGGACGGCTGAGGCCGCCTGAACTTCGTGCCGACGTTCCTGAATGACGACTCCGCAGAATTTTTTTTTGCTCCGCCCCCACTCCCTTATATGGCAACAAAAACCCGTTAGTACCCGGATCATCTGACGTCATCCTGCGCATCCAATCGAACGCCCCCGGCCGTTGGGGGGTGGTGGGGGGGGAGGCTCGTCATCCCCCCCACCCGCGCCGCCGCCCCCGCCCCCCTCCCGCTGTTTACCAAGTGACAAATCGCTGCCCGTGGCGCGAACGGTGATTGGCTGGGACTGTTGCCGGGGGCTGCAGAGGCGCCGGGGGGTGTCTGAGAGGAGGCAGAAGCTGTGAGGTGACGTCATCGGTTGGGCCCAATCAAAGGTAGACGAGAAGCGACGGCGGTGATTGGCTGGGACTGTTGCCGGGGGCTGCAGAGGCGCCGGGGGGTGTCTGAGAGGAGGCAGAAGCTGTGAGGTGACGTCATCGGTTGGGCCCAATCAGGTAGCCTTTGGCAGGGGTGTAGGGGCAAGTGCTTTTACATAGACACAGACAAGGTAGCCCAGGTAGCCTCTAGCGCGGCTGTAGAGGCTAGTGCTGTTACTCTCAGAGAAAGCTACCCCAGGTAGCCTCTAGCAGGGCTGTAGGGGCAAGTGCTGTTACACAAACACATACAAAGCTACCCCAGGTAGCCTCTAGCAGGGCTGTAGGGGCAAGTGCTGTTACACAAACACATACAAAGCTACCTTACGTAGCCTCTCGCAGGGCTGTGGGGTAAGTGCTCTCACACAGATACAAACAAAGCTAACCCAGATAAATTCTAGCAGGGCTGTCGGGGCAGGTGCTGTCAAAACATACATAGACAAAGCTACCCCAGGTAGCCTCTAGCGGGGCTGTAGAGGCAAGTGCTCTCATACACAGACACAGACAAAGCTACCCCAGGTACCCTCTAGCAATGCTGTAGGGGCAAGTGCTGTTACACAAACACAGACAAAGCTACCCCATGTAGCCTCTAGCAATGCTGTAGGGGCAAGTGCTGTTACACAAACACAGACAAAGCTACCTTAGATAGCCTCTCGCAGGGCTGTAGGGGCAAGTGCTGCCACACAGATACAAAAAAGCTAACCCAGATAAATTCTAGCAGGGCTGTAGGGGCAAGTGCTGTCAAAACATACATAGACAAAGCTACCCCAGGTAGCCTCTAGCTGGTTGTCGGGGCAAATGTTGTCACAGCGACACAGACAAAGCTACCCCAGGTAGAATCTTTCTGGTTGTAGGGGCAAGTGCTTTGAGCAATAGCACCTATGAAGGCTACCGTCACTGTGGCTACACACACAGAGGGAGTGGGTGGCCAGCACCACCACGCCCGACCGCCTTTGTCTCTCTCCCAGTTCTAGTGATGTTTACAACACCACCACCACCATCACTCCCCACACACACACACAGTGCGCTAACCACTGCACCATCACTCCCCACTCACACACACAGTGCGCTAACCACTGCACCACCACTCCCCACTCAGACACACAATGCCCTAACCACTGCTCCACCACTCCCCACTCACACAGAGTGCGCTAACCACTGCACCACCACTCCCCACTCACACACAGTGCGCTAACCACTGCATGAACCACTTCCCACTCACACACAGTGCGCTAACCACTGCACCACCACTCCCCACACACACTCAACGTGCGCTAACCACTGCACCACCACTCCCCCCACACAAATTATTTCGCGACTCAATGCTGCCCTCTTGTGGTAAAAAACTAGAATCTCACTAGCTTTGTCAGTGTCTGTGGAACAGCACTTGCCCCTACAACCAGCTAGAGGCTACGTGGGGTAGCTTTGTCTGGATGAATGGGTGGGTGAGTGGGTGAGTTTGTGAGTGAAATTCTAGTTTTTTACCACAAGAGGGCAGCATGGAGTCACGAAAAAATTTGTGTGGGGGGAGTGGTGGTGCAGTGGTTAGCGCACGTTAAGTGTGTGGGGAGTGGTGGTGCAGTGGTTAGCGCACTGTGTGTGAGTGGGGAGTGGTGGTGCAGTGGTTAGCGCACTGTGTGTGAGTGGGGAGTGGTGGTGCAGTGGTTAGCGCACTCTGTGTGAGTGGGGAGTGGTGGAGCAGTGGTTAGGGCATTGTGTGTCTGAGTGGGGAGTGGTGGTGCAGTGGTTAGCGCACTGTGTGTGTGAGTGGGGAGTGATGGTGCAGTGGTTAGCGCACTGTGTGTGTGTGTGGGGAGTGATGGTGGTGGTGGTGTTGTAAACATCGCTAGAACTGGGAGAGAGACAAAGGCGGTCGGGCGTGGTGGTGCTGGCCACCCACTCCCTCTGTGTGTGTAGCCACAGTGCCGGTAGCCTTCATAGGCGCTATTGCTCACAGCACTTGCCCCTACAACCAGAAAGAGTCTACCTGGGGTAGCTTTGTCTGTGTCTCTGTGACAACATTTGCCCCGACAACCAGCTAGAGGCTACCTGGGGTAGGTTTGTCTATGTATGTTTTGACAGCACTTGCCCCTACAGCCCTGCTAGAATTTATCTGGGTTAGCTTTTTTGTATGTGTGTGGCAGCACTTGCCCCTACAGCCCTGCGAGGTACCGGTATCCACTCACCTCTTCTTTACGCTGCCCGATGGGGCTTGGGGGGGGGGGAAAGGCTCGCCCTGAACTCCACCCTGCGAACCTCACGCGGAATGTTGAGGACGGCTGAGGCCGCCTGAACTTCGTGCCGACGTTCCTGAATGACGACTCCGCAGAATGTTTTTTTTGCTCCGCCCCCACTCCCTTATATGGCAACAAAAACCCGTTAGTACCCGGATCATCTGACGTCATCCTGCGCATCCAATCGAACGCCCCCGGCCGTTGGGGGGTGGTGGGGGGGGAGGCTCGTCATCCCCCCCACCCGCGCCGCCGCCCCCGCCCCCCTCCCGCTGTTTACCCAGTGACAAATCGCTGCCCGTGGCGCTAACGGTGATTGGCTGGGACTGTTGCCGGGGGCTGCAGAGGCGCCGGGGGGTGTCTGAGAGGAGGCAGAAGCTGTGAGGTGACGTCATCGGTTGGGCCCAATCAAAGGTAGACGAGAAGCGACGGCGGTGATTGGCTGGGACTGTTGCCGGGGGCTGCAGAGGCGCCGGGGGGTGTCTGAGAGGAGGCAGAAGCTGTGAGGTGACGTCATCGGTTGGGCCCAATCAGGTAGCCTTTGGCAGGGGTGTAGGGGCAAGTGCTTTTACATAGACACAGACAAGGTAGCCCAGGTAGCCTCTAGCGCGGCTGTAGAGGCTAGTGCTGTTACTCTCAGAGAAAGCTACCCCAGGTAGCCTCTAGCAGGGCTGTAGGGGCAAGTGCTGTTACACAAACACATACAAAGCTACCCCAGGTAGCCTCTAGCAGGGCTGTAGGGGCAAGTGCTGTTACACAAACACATACAAAGCTACCTTACGTAGCCTCTCGCAGGGCTGTGGGGTAAGTGCTCTCACACAGATACAAACAAAGCTAACCCAGATAAATTCTAGCAGGGCTGTCGGGGCAGGTGCTGTCAAAACATACATAGACAAAGCTACCCCAGGTAGCCTCTAGCGGGGCTGTAGAGGCAAGTGCTCTCATACACAGACACAGACAAAGCTACCCCAGGTACCCTCTAGCAATGCTGTAGGGGCAAGTGCTGTTACACAAACACAGACAAAGCTACCCCATGTAGCCTCTAGCAATGCTGTAGGGGCAAGTGCTGTTACACAAACACAGACAAAGCTACCTTAGATAGCCTCTCGCAGGGCTGTAGGGGCAAGTGCTGCCACACAGATACAAAAAAGCTAACCCAGATAAATTCTAGCAGGGCTGTAGGGGCAAGTGCTGTCAAAACATACATAGACAAAGCTACCCCAGGTAGCCTCTAGCTGGTTGTCGGGGCAAATGTTGTCACAGCGACACAGACAAAGCTACCCCAGGTAGAATCTTTCTGGTTGTAGGGGCAAGTGCTTTGAGCAATAGCACCTATGAAGGCTACCGTCACTGTGGCTACACACACAGAGGGAGTGGGTGGCCAGCACCACCACGCCCGACCGCCTTTGTCTCTCTCCCAGTTCTAGTGATGTTTACAACACCACCACCACCATCACTCCCCACACACACACACAGTGCGCTAACCACTGCACCATCACTCCCCACTCACACACACAGTGCGCTAACCACTGCACCACCACTCCCCACTCAGACACACAATGCCCTAACCACTGCTCCACCACTCCCCACTCACACAGAGTGCGCTAACCACTGCACCACCACTCCCCACTCACACACAGTGCGCTAACCACTGCATGAACCACTTCCCACTCACACACAGTGCGCTAACCACTGCACCACCACTCCCCACACACACTCAACGTGCGCTAACCACTGCACCACCACTCCCCCCACACAAATTATTTCGCGACTCAATGCTGCCCTCTTGTGGTAAAAAACTAGAATCTCACTAGCTTTGTCAGTGTCTGTGGAACAGCACTTGCCCCTACAACCAGCTAGAGGCTACGTGGGGTAGCTTTGTCTGGATGAATGGGTGGGTGAGTGGGTGAGTTTGTGAGTGAAATTCTAGTTTTTTACCACAAGAGGGCAGCATGGAGTCACGAAAAAATTTGTGTGGGGGGAGTGGTGGTGCAGTGGTTAGCGCACGTTAAGTGTGTGGGGAGTGGTGGTGCAGTGGTTAGCGCACTGTGTGTGAGTGGGGAGTGGTGGTGCAGTGGTTAGCGCACTGTGTGTGAGTGGGGAGTGGTGGTGCAGTGGTTAGCGCACTCTGTGTGAGTGGGGAGTGGTGGAGCAGTGGTTAGGGCATTGTGTGTCTGAGTGGGGAGTGGTGGTGCAGTGGTTAGCGCACTGTGTGTGTGAGTGGGGAGTGATGGTGCAGTGGTTAGCGCACTGTGTGTGTGTGTGGGGAGTGATGGTGGTGGTGGTGTTGTAAACATCGCTAGAACTGGGAGAGAGACAAAGGCGGTCGGGCGTGGTGGTGCTGGCCACCCACTCCCTCTGTGTGTGTAGCCACAGTGCCGGTAGCCTTCATAGGCGCTATTGCTCACAGCACTTGCCCCTACAACCAGAAAGAGTCTACCTGGGGTAGCTTTGTCTGTGTCTCTGTGACAACATTTGCCCCGACAACCAGCTAGAGGCTACCTGGGGTAGGTTTGTCTATGTATGTTTTGACAGCACTTGCCCCTACAGCCCTGCTAGAATTTATCTGGGTTAGCTTTTTTGTATGTGTGTGGCAGCACTTGCCCCTACAGCCCTGCGAGAGGCTACCTAAGGTACCGGTATCCACTCACCTCTTCTTTACGCTGCCCGATGGGGCTTGGGGGGGGGGGAAAGGCTCGCCCTGAACTCCACCCTGCGAACCTCACGCGGAATGTTGAGGACGGCTGAGGCCGCCTGAACTTCGTGCCGACGTTCCTGAATGACGACTCCGCAGAATTTTTTTTTGCTCCGCCCCCACTCCCTTATATGGCAACAAAAACCCGTTAGTACCCGGATCATCTGACGTCATCCTGCGCATCCAATCGAACGCCCCCGGCCGTTGGGGGGTGGTGGGGGGGGAGGCTCGTCATCCCCCCCACCCGCGCCGCCGCCCCCGCCCCCCTCCCGCTGTTTACCCAGTGACAAATCGCTGCCCGTGGCGCTAACGGTGATTGGCTGGGACTGTTGCCGGGGGCTGCAGAGGCGCCGGGGGGTGTCTGAGAGGAGGCAGAAGCTGTGAGGTGACGTCATCGGTTGGGCCCAATCAAAGGTAGACGAGAAGCGACGGCGGTGATTGGCTGGGACTGTTGCCGGGGGCTGCAGAGGCGCCGGGGGGTGTCTGAGAGGAGGCAGAAGCTGTGAGGTGACGTCATCGGTTGGGCCCAATCAGGTAGCCTTTGGCAGGGGTGTAAGGGGCAAGTGCTTTTACATAGACACAGACAAGGTAGCCCAGGTAGCCTCTAGCGCGGCTGTAGAGGCTAGTGCTGTTACTCTCAGAGAAAGCTACCCCAGGTAGCCTCTAGCAGGGCTGTAGGGGCAAGTGCTGTTACACAAACACATACAAAGCTACCCCAGGTAGCCTCTAGCAGGGCTGTAGGGGCAAGTGCTGTTACACAAACACATACAAAGCTACCTTACGTAGCCTCTCGCAGGGCTGTGGGGTAAGTGCTCTCACACAGATACAAACAAAGCTAACCCAGATAAATTCTAGCAGGGCTGTCGGGGCAGGTGCTGTCAAAACATACATAGACAAAGCTACCCCAGGTAGCCTCTAGCGGGGCTGTAGAGGCAAGTGCTCTCATACACAGACACAGACAAAGCTACCCCAGGTACCCTCTAGCAATGCTGTAGGGGCAAGTGCTGTTACACAAACACAGACAAAGCTACCCCATGTAGCCTCTAGCAATGCTGTAGGGGCAAGTGCTGTTACACAAACACAGACAAAGCTACCTTAGATAGCCTCTCGCAGGGCTGTAGGGGCAAGTGCTGCCACACAGATACAAAAAAGCTAACCCAGATAAATTCTAGCAGGGCTGTAGGGGCAAGTGCTGTCAAAACATACATAGACAAAGCTACCCCAGGTAGCCTCTAGCTGGTTGTCGGGGCAAATGTTGTCACAGCGACACAGACAAAGCTACCCCAGGTAGAATCTTTCTGGTTGTAGGGGCAAGTGCTTTGAGCAATAGCACCTATGAAGGCTACCGTCACTGTGGCTACACACACAGAGGGAGTGGGTGGCCAGCACCACCACGCCCGACCGCCTTTGTCTCTCTCCCAGTTCTAGTGATGTTTACAACACCACCACCACCATCACTCCCCACACACACACACAGTGCGCTAACCACTGCACCATCACTCCCCACTCACACACACAGTGCGCTAACCACTGCACCACCACTCCCCACTCAGACACACAATGCCCTAACCACTGCTCCACCACTCCCCACTCACACAGAGTGCGCTAACCACTGCACCACCACTCCCCACTCACACACAGTGCGCTAACCACTGCACCACCACTCCCCACTCACACACAGTGCGCTAACCACTGCACCACCACTCCCCACACACACTCAACGTGTGCTAACCACTGCACCACCACTCCCTCCACACAAATTATTTCGCGACTCAATGCTGCCCTCTTCTGGTAAAAAACTAGAATCTCACCCACCAACTCACCCACTCACCCACCCACCCATTCATCCAGACAAAGCTACCCCACGTAGCCTCTAGCTGGTTGTAGGGGCAAGTGCTGTTCCACAGACACTGTGTTTGTGTAACAGCACTTGCCCCTACAGCATTGCTAAAGGGTACCTGGGGTAGCTTTCTCTGTGTCTGTGTATGAGAGCACTTGCCCCTACAGCCCCGCTAGAGGCTACCTGGGGTAACTTTGTCTATGTATGTTTTGACAGCATTTGCCCCGTCAGCCCTGCTAGAATTTATCTGGGTTAGCTTTGTATGTATCTGTGTGAGAGCACTTGCCCCTACAGCCCTGCGAGAGGCTACCTAAGGTAGCTTTTTCTGTGTTTGTGTAACAGCACTTGCCCCTACAGCCCTGCTAGAGGCTACCCGGGGTAGCTTTCTCTGTGTGTAACAGCACTAGCCTCTACTGCCGCGCTAGAGGCTACCTGGGGTAGCTTTGTCTGTGTCTATGTAAAAGCACTTGCCCCTACAGCCCTGCCAAAGGCTACCTGGGGTAGCTTTGTCAGTGTCTGTGGAACAGCACTTGCCCCCACAGCCAGCTAGAGGCTACCTGGGGTAGCTTTGTCTGGATGAGTGGGTGGGTGGTTGAGTGAGGGGGTGAGTTGGTGAGTGAGATTCTAGTTTTTACCACAAGAGGGCAGCATTGAGTTGCGACATAATTTGTGTGGGGGGAGTGGTGGTGCAGTGGTTAGCGCACGTTGAGTGTGTGTGGGGAGTGGTGGTGCAGTGGTTAGCGCACTGTGTGTGAGTGGGGAGTGGTGGTGCAGTGGTTAGCGCACTGTGTGTGAGTGGGGAGTGGTGGAGCAGTGGTTAGGGCAATGTGTGTGTGAGTGGGGAGTGATGGTGCAGTGGTTAGTGCACTGTGTGTGTGTGTGGGGAGTGATGGTGGTGGTGGTGTTGTAAACATCGCTAGAACTGGGAGAGAGACAAAGTCGGTCGGGCGTTGTGGTGCTGGCCACCCACTCCCTTTGTGTGTAGCCACAGTGCCGGTAGCCTTCATAGGTGCTATTGCTCAAAGCACTTGCCCCTACAACCAGAAAGAGTCTACCTGGGGTAGCTTTGTCTGTGTCTCTGTGACAACATTTGCCCCGACAACCAGCTAGAGGCTACCTGGGGTAGGTTTGTCTATGTATGTTTTGACAGCACTTGCCCCTACAGCCCTGCTAGAATTTATCTGGGTTAGCTTTTTTGTATGTGTGTGGCAGCACTTGCCCCTACAGCCCTGCGAGAGGCTACCTAAGGTACCGGTATCCACTCACCTCTTCTTTACGCTGCCCGATGGGGCTTGGGGGGGGGGGAAAGGCTCGCCCTGAACTCCACCCTGCGAACCTCACGCGGAATGTTGAGGACGGCTGAGGCCGCCTGAACTTCGTGCCGACGTTCCTGAATGACGACTCCGCAGAATTTTTTTTTGCTCCGCCCCCACTCCCTTATATGGCAACAAAAACCCGTTAGTACCCGGATCATCTGACGTCATCCTGCGCATCCAATCGAACGCCCCCGGCCGTTGGGGGGTGGTGGGGGGGGAGGCTCGTCATCCCCCCCACCCGCGCCGCCGCCCCCGCCCCCCTCCCGCTGTTTACCCAGTGACAAATCGCTGCCCGTGGCGCTAACGGTGATTGGCTGGGACTGTTGCCGGGGGCTGCAGAGGCGCCGGGGGGTGTCTGAGAGGAGGCAGAAGCTGTGAGGTGACGTCATCGGTTGGGCCCAATCAAAGGTAGACGAGAAGCGACGGCGGTGATTGGCTGGGACTGTTGCCGGGGGCTGCAGAGGCGCCGGGGGTGTCTGAGAGGAGGCAGAAGCTGTGAGGTGACGTCATCGGTTGGGCCCAATCAGGTAGCCTTTGGCAGGGGTGTAGGGGCAAGTGCTTTTACATAGACACAGACAAGGTAGCCCAGGTAGCCTCTAGCGCGGCTGTAGAGGCTAGTGCTGTTACTCTCAGAGAAAGCTACCCCAGGTAGCCTCTAGCAGGGCTGTAGGGGCAAGTGCTGTTACACAAACACATACAAAGCTACCCCAGGTAGCCTCTAGCAGGGCTGTAGGGGCAAGTGCTGTTACACAAACACATACAAAGCTACCTTACGTAGCCTCTCGCAGGGCTGTGGGGTAAGTGCTCTCACACAGATACAAACAAAGCTAACCCAGATAAATTCTAGCAGGGCTGTCGGGGCAGGTGCTGTCAAAACATACATAGACAAAGCTACCCCAGGTAGCCTCTAGCGGGGCTGTAGAGGCAAGTGCTCTCATACACAGACACAGACAAAGCTACCCCAGGTACCCTCTAGCAATGCTGTAGGGGCAAGTGCTGTTACACAAACACAGACAAAGCTACCCCATGTAGCCTCTAGCAATGCTGTAGGGGCAAGTGCTGTTACACAAACACAGACAAAGCTACCTTAGATAGCCTCTCGCAGGGCTGTAGGGCTGCCACACAGATACAAAAAAGCTAACCCAGATAAATTCTAGCAGGGCTGTAGGGGCAAGTGCTGTCAAAACATACATAGACAAAGCTACCCCAGGTAGCCTCTAGCTGGTTGTCGGGGCAAATGTTGTCACAGCGACACAGACAAAGCTACCCCAGGTAGAATCTTTCTGGTTGTAGGGGCAAGTGCTTTGAGCAATAGCACCTATGAAGGCTACCGTCACTGTGGCTACACACACAGAGGGAGTGGGTGGCCAGCACCACCACGCCCGACCGCCTTTGTCTCTCTCCCAGTTCTAGTGATGTTTACAACACCACCACCACCATCACTCCCCACACACACACACAGTGCGCTAACCACTGCACCATCACTCCCCACTCACACACACAGTGCGCTAACCACTGCACCACCACTCCCCACTCAGACACACAATGCCCTAACCACTGCTCCACCACTCCCCACTCACACAGAGTGCGCCAACCACTGCACCACCACTCCCCACTCACACACAGTGCACTAACCACTGCACCACCACTCCCCACTCACACACAGTGCGCTAACCACTGCACCACCACTCCCCACACACACTCAACGTGCGCTAACCACTGCACCACCACTCCCCCCACACAAATTATTTCGCGACTCAATGCTGCCCTCTTGTGGTAAAAAACTAGAATCTCACTAGCTTTGTCAGTGTCTGTGGAACAGCACTTGCCCCTACAACCAGCTAGAGGCTACGTGGGGTAGCTTTGTCTGGATGAATGGGTGGGTGAGTGGGTGAGTTTGTGAGTGAAATTCTAGTTTTTTACCACAAGAGGGCAGCATGGAGTCACGAAAAAATTTGTGTGGGGGGAGTGGTGGTGCAGTGGTTAGCGCACGTTAAGTGTGTGGGGAGTGGTGGTGCAGTGGTTAGCGCACTGTGTGTGAGTGGGGAGTGGTGGTGCAGTGGTTAGCGCACTGTGTGTGAGTGGGGAGTGGTGGTGCAGTGGTTAGCGCACTCTGTGTGAGTGGGGAGTGGTGGAGCAGTGGTTAGGGCATTGTGTGTCTGAGTGGGGAGTGGTGGTGCAGTGGTTAGCGCACTGTGTGTGTGAGTGGGGAGTGATGGTGCAGTGGTTAGCGCACTGTGTGTGTGTGTGGGGAGTGATGGTGGTGGTGGTGTTGTAAACATCGCTAGAACTGGGAGAGAGACAAAGGCGGTCGGGCGTGGTGGTGCTGGCCACCCACTCCCTCTGTGTGTGTAGCCACAGTGCCGGTAGCCTTCATAGGCGCTATTGCTCACAGCACTTGCCCCTACAACCAGAAAGAGTCTACCTGGGGTAGCTTTGTCTGTGTCTCTGTGACAACATTTGCCCCGACAACCAGCTAGAGGCTACCTGGGGTAGGTTTGTCTATGTATGTTTTGACAGCACTTGCCCCTACAGCCCTGCTAGAATTTATCTGGGTTAGCTTTTTTGTATGTGTGTGGCAGCACTTGCCCCTACAGCCCTGCGAGAGGCTACCTAAGGTACCGGTATCCACTCACCTCTTCTTTACGCTGCCCGATGGGGCTTGGGGGGGGGGGAAAGGCTCGCCCTGAACTCCACCCTGCGAACCTCACGCGGAATGTTGAGGACGGCTGAGGCCGCCTGAACTTCGTGCCGACGTTCCTGAATGACGACTCCGCAGAATTTTTTTTTGCTCCGCCCCCACTCCCTTATATGGCAACAAAAACCCGTTAGTACCCGGATCATCTGACGTCATCCTGCGCATCCAATCGAACGCCCCCGGCCGTTGGGGGGTGGTGGGGGGGGAGGCTCGTCATCCCCCCCACCCGCGCCGCCGCCCCCGCCCCCCTCCCGCTGTTTACCCAGTGACAAATCGCTGCCCGTGGCGCTAACGGTGATTGGCTGGGACTGTTGCCGGGGGCTGCAGAGGCGCCGGGGGGTGTCTGAGAGGAGGCAGAAGCTGTGAGGTGACGTCATCGGTTGGGCCCAATCAAAGGTAGACGAGAAGCGACGGCGGTGATTGGCTGGGACTGTTGCCGGGGGCTGCAGAGGCGCCGGGGGGTGTCTGAGAGGAGGCAGAAGCTGTGAGGTGACGTCATCGGTTGGGCCCAATCAGGTAGCCTTTGGCAGGGGTGTAGGGGCAAGTGCTTTTACATAGACACAGACAAGGTAGCCCAGGTAGCCTCTAGCGCGGCTGTAGAGGCTAGTGCTGTTACTCTCAGAGAAAGCTACCCCAGGTAGCCTCTAGCAGGGCTGTAGGGGCAAGTGCTGTTACACAAACACATACAAAGCTACCCCAGGTAGCCTCTAGCAGGGCTGTAGGGGCAAGTGCTGTTACACAAACACATACAAAGCTACCTTACGTAGCCTCTCGCAGGGCTGTGGGGTAAGTGCTCTCACACAGATACAAACAAAGCTAACCCAGATAAATTCTAGCAGGGCTGTCGGGGCAGGTGCTGTCAAAACATACATAGACAAAGCTACCCCAGGTAGCCTCTAGCGGGGCTGTAGAGGCAAGTGCTCTCATACACAGACACAGACAAAGCTACCCCAGGTACCCTCTAGCAATGCTGTAGGGGCAAGTGCTGTTACACAAACACAGACAAAGCTACCCCATGTAGCCTCTAGCAATGCTGTAGGGGCAAGTGCTGTTACACAAACACAGACAAAGCTACCTTAGATAGCCTCTCGCAGGGCTGTAGGGGCAAGTGCTGCCACACAGATACAAAAAAGCTAACCCAGATAAATTCTAGCAGGGCTGTAGGGGCAAGTGCTGTCAAAACATACATAGACAAAGCTACCCCAGGTAGCCTCTAGCTGGTTGTCGGGGCAAATGTTGTCACAGCGACACAGACAAAGCTACCCCAGGTAGAATCTTTCTGGTTGTAGGGGCAAGTGCTTTGAGCAATAGCACCTATGAAGGCTACCGTCACTGTGGCTACACACACAGAGGGAGTGGGTGGCCAGCACCACCACGCCCGACCGCCTTTGTCTCTCTCCCAGTTCTAGTGATGTTTACAACACCACCACCACCATCACTCCCCACACACACACACAGTGCGCTAACCACTGCACCATCACTCCCCACTCACACACACAGTGCGCTAACCACTGCACCACCACTCCCCACTCAGACACACAATGCCCTAACCACTGCTCCACCACTCCCCACTCACACAGAGTGCGCTAACCACTGCACCACCACTCCCCACTCACACACAGTGCGCTAACCACTGCACCACCACTCCCCACTCACACACAGTGCGCTAACCACTGCACCACCACTCCCCACACACACTCAACGTGTGCTAACCACTGCACCACCACTCCCTCCACACAAATTATTTCGCGACTCAATGCTGCCCTCTTCTTCAGCTTTGTCTGTGTCTATGTAAAAGCACTTGCCCCTACAGCCCTGCCAAAGGCTACCTGGGGTAACTTTGTCAGTGTCTGTGGAACAGCACTTGCCCCCACAGCCAGCTAGAGGCTACCTGGGGTAGCTTTGTCTGGATGAGTGGGTGGGTGGTTGAGTGAGGGGGTGAGTTGGTGAGTGAGATTCTAGTTTTTACCACAAGAGGGCAGCATTGAGTTGCGACATAATTTGTGTGGGGGGAGTGGTGGTGCAGTGGTTAGCGCACGTTGAGTGTGTGTGGGGAGTGGTGGTGCAGTGGTTAGCGCACTGTGTGTGAGTGGGGAGTGGTGGTGCAGTGGTTAGCGCACTGTGTGTGAGTGGGGAGTGGTGGAGCAGTGGTTAGGGCAATGTGTGTGTGAGTGGGGAGTGATGGTGCAGTGGTTAGTGCACTGTGTGTGTGTGTGGGGAGTGATGGTGGTGGTGGTGTTGTAAACATCGCTAGAACTGGGAGAGAGACAAAGTCGGTCGGGCGTTGTGGTGCTGGCCACCCACTCCCTTTGTGTGTAGCCACAGTGCCGGTAGCCTTCATAGGTGCTATTGCTCAAAGCACTTGCCCCTACAACCAGAAAGAGTCTACCTGGGGTAGCTTTGTCTGTGTCTCTGTGACAACATTTGCCCCGACAACCAGCTAGAGGCTACCTGGTGTAGCTTTGTCTATGTATGTTTTGACAGCACTTGCCCCTACAGCCCTGCTAGAATTTATCTGGGTTAGCTTTTTTTATCTGTGTGGCAGCAATTGCCCCTACAGCCCTGCGAGAGGCTACCTAAGGTACCGGTATCCACTCACCTCTTCTTTACGCTGCCCGATGGGGCTTGGGGGGGGGGGAAAGGCTCGCCCTGAACTCCACCCTGCGAACCTCACGCGGAATGTTGAGGACGGCTGAGGCCGCCTGAACTTCGTGCCGACGTTCCTGAATGACGACTCCGCAGAATTTTTTTTTGCTCCGCCCCCACTCCCTTATATGGCAACAAAAACCCGTTAGTACCCGGATCATCTGACGTCATCCTGCGCATCCAATCGAACGCCCCCGGCCGTTGGGGGGTGGTGGGGGGGGAGGCTCGTCATCCCCCCCACCCGCGCCGCCGCCCCCGCCCCCCTCCCGCTGTTTACCCAGTGACAAATCGCTGCCCGTGGCGCTAACGGTGATTGGCTGGGACTGTTGCCGGGGGCTGCAGAGGCGCCGGGGGGTGTCTGAGAGGAGGCAGAAGCTGTGAGGTGACGTCATCGGTTGGGCCCAATCAGGTAGCCTTTGGCAGGGGTGTAGGGGCAAGTGCTTTTACATAGACACAGACAAGGTAGCCCAGGTAGCCTCTAGCGCGGCTGTAGAGGCTAGTGCTGTTACTCTCAGAGAAAGCTACCCCAGGTAGCCTCTAGCAGGGCTGTAGGGGCAAGTGCTGTTACACAAACACATACAAAGCTACCCCAGGTAGCCTCTAGCAGGGCTGTAGGGGCAAGTGCTGTTACACAAACACATACAAAGCTACCTTACGTAGCCTCTCGCAGGGCTGTGGGGTAAGTGCTCTCACACAGATACAAACAAAGCTAACCCAGATAAATTCTAGCAGGGCTGTCGGGGCAGGTGCTGTCAAAACATACATAGACAAAGCTACCCCAGGTAGCCTCTAGCGGGGCTGTAGAGGCAAGTGCTCTCATACACAGACACAGACAAAGCTACCCCAGGTACCCTCTAGCAATGCTGTAGGGGCAAGTGCTGTTACACAAACACAGACAAAGCTACCCCATGTAGCCTCTAGCAATGCTGTAGGGGCAAGTGCTGTTACACAAACACAGACAAAGCTACCTTAGATAGCCTCTCGCAGGGCTGTAGGGGCAAGTGCTGCCACACAGATACAAAAAAGCTAACCCAGATAAATTCTAGCAGGGCTGTAGGGGCAAGTGCTGTCAAAACATACATAGACAAAGCTACCCCAGGTAGCCTCTAGCTGGTTGTCGGGGCAAATGTTGTCACAGCGACACAGACAAAGCTACCCCAGGTAGAATCTTTCTGGTTGTAGGGGCAAGTGCTTTGAGCAATAGCACCTATGAAGGCTACCGTCACTGTGGCTACACACACAGAGGGAGTGGGTGGCCAGCACCACCACGCCCGACCGCCTTTGTCTCTCTCCCAGTTCTAGTGATGTTTACAACACCACCACCACCATCACTCCCCACACACACACACAGTGCGCTAACCACTGCACCATCACTCCCCACTCACACACACAGTGCGCTAACCACTGCACCACCACTCCCCACTCAGACACACAATGCCCTAACCACTGCTCCACCACTCCCCACTCACACAGAGTGCGCTAACCACTGCACCACCACTCCCCACTCACACACAGTGCGCTAACCACTGCATGAACCACTTCCCACTCACACACAGTGCGCTAACCACTGCACCACCACTCCCCACACACACTCAACGTGCGCTAACCACTGCACCACCACTCCCCCCACACAAATTATTTCGCGACTCAATGCTGCCCTCTTGTGGTAAAAAACTAGAATCTCACTAGCTTTGTCAGTGTCTGTGGAACAGCACTTGCCCCTACAACCAGCTAGAGGCTACGTGGGGTAGCTTTGTCTGGATGAATGGGTGGGTGAGTGGGTGAGTTTGTGAGTGAAATTCTAGTTTTTTACCACAAGAGGGCAGCATGGAGTCACGAAAAAATTTGTGTGGGGGGAGTGGTGTTGCAGTGGTTAGCGCACGTTAAGTGTGTGGGGAGTGGTGGTGCAGTGGTTAGCGCACTGTGTGTGAGTGGGGAGTGGTGGTGCAGTGGTTAGCGCACTGTGTGTGAGTGGGGAGTGGTGGTGCAGTGGTTAGCGCACTCTGTGTGAGTGGGGAGTGGTGGAGCAGTGGTTAGGGCATTGTGTGTCTGAGTGGGGAGTGGTGGTGCAGTGGTTAGCGCACTGTGTGTGTGAGTGGGGAGTGATGGTGCAGTGGTTAGCGCACTGTGTGTGTGTGTGGGGAGTGATGGTGGTGGTGGTGTTGTAAACATCGCTAGAACTGGGAGAGAGACAAAGGCGGTCGGGCGTGGTGGTGCTGGCCACCCACTCCCTCTGTGTGTGTAGCCACAGTGCCGGTAGCCTTCATAGGCGCTATTGCTCACAGCACTTGCCCCTACAACCAGAAAGAGTCTACCTGGGGTAGCTTTGTCTGTGTCTCTGTGACAACATTTGCCCCGACAACCAGCTAGAGGCTACCTGGGGTAGGTTTGTCTATGTATGTTTTGACAGCACTTGCCCCTACAGCCCTGCTAGAATTTATCTGGGTTAGCTTTTTTGTATGTGTGTGGCAGCACTTGCCCCTACAGCCCTGCGAGAGGCTACCTAAGGTACCGGTATCCACTCACCTCTTCTTTACGCTGCCCGATGGGGCTTGGGGGGGGGGGAAAGGCTCGCCCTGAACTCCACCCTGCGAACCTCACGCGGAATGTTGAGGACGGCTGAGGCCGCCTGAACTTCGTGCCGACGTTCCTGAATGACGACTCCGCAGAATTTTTTTTTGCTCCGCCCCCACTCCCTTATATGGCAACAAAAACCCGTTAGTACCCGGATCATCTGACGTCATCCTGCGCATCCAATCGAACGCCCCCGGCCGTTGGGGGGTGGTGGGGGGGGAGGCTCGTCATCCCCCCCACCCGCGCCGCCGCCCCCGCCCCCCTCCCGCTGTTTACCCAGTGACAAATCGCTGCCCGTGGCGCTAACGGTGATTGGCTGGGACTGTTGCCGGGGGCTGCAGAGGCGCCGGGGGGTGTCTGAGAGGAGGCAGAAGCTGTGAGGTGACGTCATCGGTTGGGCCCAATCAAAGGTAGACGAGAAGCGACGGCGGTGATTGGCTGGGACTGTTGCCGGGGGCTGCAGAGGCGCCGGGGGGTGTCTGAGAGGAGGCAGAAGCTGTGAGGTGACGTCATCGGTTGGGCCCAATCAGGTAGCCTTTGGCAGGGGTGTAGGGGCAAGTGCTTTTACATAGACACAGACAAGGTAGCCCAGGTAGCCTCTAGCGCGGCTGTAGAGGCTAGTGCTGTTACTCTCAGAGAAAGCTACCCCAGGTAGCCTCTAGCAGGGCTGTAGGGGCAAGTGCTGTTACACAAACACATACAAAGCTACCCCAGGTAGCCTCTAGCAGGGCTGTAGGGGCAAGTGCTGTTACACAAACACATACAAAGCTACCTTACGTAGCCTCTCGCAGGGCTGTGGGGTAAGTGCTCTCACACAGATACAAACAAAGCTAACCCAGATAAATTCTAGCAGGGCTGTCGGGGCAGGTGCTGTCAAAACATACATAGACAAAGCTACCCCAGGTAGCCTCTAGCGGGGCTGTAAAGGCAAGTGCTCTCATACACAGACACAGACAAAGCTACCCCAGGTACCCTCTAGCAATGCTGTAGGGGCAAGTGCTGTTACACAAACACAGACAAAGCTACCCCATGTAGCCTCTAGCAATGCTGTAGGGGCAAGTGCTGTTACACAAACACAGACAAAGCTACCTTAGATAGCCTCTCGCAGGGCTGTAGGGGCAAGTGCTGCCACACAGATACAAAAAAGCTAACCCAGATAAATTCTAGCAGGGCTGTAGGGGCAAGTGCTGTCAAAACATACATAGACAAAGCTACCCCAGGTAGCCTCTAGCTGGTTGTCGGGGCAAATGTTGTCACAGCGACACAGACAAAGCTACCCCAGGTAGAATCTTTCTGGTTGTAGGGGCAAGTGCTTTGAGCAATAGCACCTATGAAGGCTACCGTCACTGTGGCTACACACACAGAGGGAGTGGGTGGCCAGCACCACCACGCCCGACCGCCTTTGTCTCTCTCCCAGTTCTAGTGATGTTTACAACACCACCACCACCATCACTCCCCACACACACACACAGTGCGCTAACCACTGCACCATCACTCCCCACTCACACACAGTGCGCTAACCACTGCACCACCACTCCCCACTCAGACACACAATGCCCTAACCACTGCTCCACCACTCCTCACTCACACAGAGTGCGCTAACCACTGCACCACCACTCCCCACTCACACACAGTGCGCTAACCACTGCACCACCACTCCCCACTCACACACAGTGCGCTAACCACTGCACCACCACTCCCCACACACACTCAACGTGTGCTAACCACTGCACCACCACTCCCTCCACACAAATTATTTCGCGACTCAATGCTGCCCTCTTCTGGTAAAAAACTAGAATCTCACCCACCAACTCACCCACTCACCCACCCACCCATTCATCCAGACAAAGCTACCCCACGTAGCCTCTAGCTGGTTGTAGGGGCAAGTGCTGTTCCACAGACACTGTGTTTGTGTAACAGCACTTGCCCCTACAGCATTGCTAAAGGGTACCTGGGGTAGCTTTCTCTGTGTCTGTGTATGAGAGCACTTGCCCCTACAGCCCCGCTAGAGGCTACCTGGGGTAACTTTGTCTATGTATGTTTTGACAGCATTTGCCCCGTCAGCCCTGCTAGAATTTATCTGGGTTAGCTTTGTATGTATCTGTGTGAGAGCACTTGCCCCTACAGCCCTGCGAGAGGCTACCTAAGGTAGCTTTTTCTGTGTTTGTGTAACAGCACTTGCCCCTACAGCCCTGCTAGAGGCTACCCGGGGTAGCTTTCTCTGTGTGTAACAGCACTAGCCTCTACTGCCGCGCTAGAGGCTACCTGGGGTAGCTTTGTCTGTGTCTATGTAAAAGCACTTGCCCCTACAGCCCTGCCAAAGGCTACCTGAGGTAGCTTTGTCAGTGTCTGTGGAACAGCACTTGCCCCCACAGCCAGCTAGAGGCTACCTGGGGTAGCTTTGTCTGGATGAGTGGGTGGGTGGTTGAGTGAGGGGGTGAGTTGGTGAGTGAGATTCTAGTTTTTACCACAAGAGGGCAGCATTGAGTTGCGACATAATTTGTGTGGGGGGAGTGGTGGTGCAGTGGTTAGCGCACGTTGAGTGTGTGTGGGGAGTGGTGGTGCAGTGGTTAGCGCACTGTGTGTGAGTGGGGAGTGGTGGTGCAGTGGTTAGCGCACTGTGTGTGAGTGGGGAGTGGTGGTGCAGTGGTTAGCGCACTGTGTGTGAGTGGGGAGTGGTGGAGCAGTGGTTAGGGCAATGTGTGTGTGAGTGGGGAGTGATGGTGCAGTGGTTAGTGCACTGTGTGTGTGTGTGGGGAGTGATGGTGGTGGTGGTGTTGTAAACATCGCTAGAACTGGGAGAGAGACAAAGTCGGTCGGGCGTTGTGGTGCTGGCCACCCACTCCCTTTGTGTGTAGCCACAGTGCCGGTAGCCTTCATAGGTGCTATTGCTCAAAGCACTTGCCCCTACAACCAGAAAGAGTCTACCTGGGGTAGCTTTGTCTGTGTCTCTGTGACAACATTTGCCCCGACAACCAGCTAGAGGCTACCTGGTGTAGCTTTGTCTATGTATGTTTTGACAGCACTTGCCCCTACAGCCCTGCTAGAATTTATCTGGGTTAGCTTTTTTTATCTGTGTGGCAGCACTTGCTCCTACAGCCCTGCGAGAGGCTACCTAAGGTACCGGTATCCACTCACCTCTTCTTTACGCTGCCCGATGGGGCTTGGGGGGGGGGGAAAGGCTCGCCCTGAACTCCACCCTGCGAACCTCACGCGGAATGTTGAGGACGGCTGAGGCCGCCTGAACTTCGTGCCGACGTTCCTGAATGACGACTCCGCAGAATTTTTTTTTGCTCCGCCCCCACTCCCTTATATGGCAACAAAAACCCGTTAGTACCCGGATCATCTGACGTCATCCTGCGCATCCAATCGAACGCCCCCGGCCGTTGGGGGGTGGTGGGGGGGGAGGCTCGTCATCCCCCCCACCCGCGCCGCCGCCCCCGCCCCCCTCCCGCTGTTTACCCAGTGACAAATCGCTGCCCGTGGCGCTAACGGTGATTGGCTGGGACTGTTGCCGGGGGCTGCAGAGGCGCCGGGGGGTGTCTGAGAGGAGGCAGAAGCTGTGAGGTGACGTCATCGGTTGGGCCCAATCAGGTAGCCTTTGGCAGGGGTGTAGGGGCAAGTGCTTTTACATAGACACAGACAAGGTAGCCCAGGTAGCCTCTAGCGCGGCTGTAGAGGCTAGTGCTGTTACTCTCAGAGAAAGCTACCCCAGGTAGCCTCTAGCAGGGCTGTAGGGGCAAGTGCTGTTACACAAACACATACAAAGCTACCCCAGGTAGCCTCTAGCAGGGCTGTAGGGGCAAGTGCTGTTACACAAACACATACAAAGCTACCTTACGTAGCCTCTCGCAGGGCTGTGGGGTAAGTGCTCTCACACAGATACAAACAAAGCTAACCCAGATAAATTCTAGCAGGGCTGTCGGGGCAGGTGCTGTCAAAACATACATAGACAAAGCTACCCCAGGTAGCCTCTAGCGGGGCTGTAGAGGCAAGTGCTCTCATACACAGACACAGACAAAGCTACCCCAGGTACCCTCTAGCAATGCTGTAGGGGCAAGTGCTGTTACACAAACACAGACAAAGCTACCCCATGTAGCCTCTAGCAATGCTGTAGGGGCAAGTGCTGTTACACAAACACAGACAAAGCTACCTTAGATAGCCTCTCGCAGGGCTGTAGGGGCAAGTGCTGCCACACAGATACAAAAAAGCTAACCCAGATAAATTCTAGCAGGGCTGTAGGGGCAAGTGCTGTCAAAACATACATAGACAAAGCTACCCCAGGTAGCCTCTAGCTGGTTGTCGGGGCAAATGTTGTCACAGCGACACAGACAAAGCTACCCCAGGTAGAATCTTTCTGGTTGTAGGGGCAAGTGCTTTGAGCAATAGCACCTATGAAGGCTACCGTCACTGTGGCTACACACACAGAGGGAGTGGGTGGCCAGCACCACCACGCCCGACCGCCTTTGTCTCTCTCCCAGTTCTAGTGATGTTTACAACACCACCACCACCATCACTCCCCACACACACACACAGTGCGCTAACCACTGCACCATCACTCCCCACTCACACACACAGTGCGCTAACCACTGCACCACCACTCCCCACTCAGACACACAATGCCCTAACCACTGCTCCACCACTCCCCACTCACACAGAGTGCGCTAACCACTGCACCACCACTCCCCACTCACACACAGTGCACTAACCACTGCATGAACCACTTCCCACTCACACACAGTGCGCTAACCACTGCACCACCACTCCCCACACACACTCAACGTGCGCTAACCACTGCACCACCACTCCCCCCACACAAATTATTTCGCGACTCAATGCTGCCCTCTTGTGGTAAAAAACTAGAATCTCACTAGCTTTGTCAGTGTCTGTGGAACAGCACTTGCCCCTACAACCAGCTAGAGGCTACGTGGGGTAGCTTTGTCTGGATGAATGGGTGGGTGAGTGGGTGAGTTTGTGAGTGAAATTCTAGTTTTTTACCACAAGAGGGCAGCATGGAGTCACGAAAAAATTTGTGTGGGGGGAGTGGTGGTGCAGTGGTTAGCGCACGTTAAGTGTGTGGGGAGTGGTGGTGCAGTGGTTAGCGCACTGTGTGTGAGTGGGGAGTGGTGGTGCAGTGGTTAGCGCACTGTGTGTGAGTGGGGAGTGGTGGTGCAGTGGTTAGCGCACTCTGTGTGAGTGGGGAGTGGTGGAGCAGTGGTTAGGGCATTGTGTGTCTGAGTGGGGAGTGGTGGTGCAGTGGTTAGCGCACTGTGTGTGTGAGTGGGGAGTGATGGTGCAGTGGTTAGCGCACTGTGTGTGTGTGTGGGGAGTGATGGTGGTGGTGGTGTTGTAAACATCGCTAGAACTGGGAGAGAGACAAAGGCGGTCGGGCGTGGTGGTGCTGGCCACCCACTCCCTCTGTGTGTGTAGCCACAGTGCCGGTAGCCTTCATAGGCGCTATTGCTCACAGCACTTGCCCCTACAACCAGAAAGAGTCTACCTGGGGTAGCTTTGTCTGTGTCTCTGTGACAACATTTGCCCCGACAACCAGCTAGAGGCTACCTGGGGTAGGTTTGTCTATGTATGTTTTGACAGCACTTGCCCCTACAGCCCTGCTAGAATTTATCTGGGTTAGCTTTTTTGTATGTGTGTGGCAGCACTTGCCCCTACAGCCCTGCGAGAGGCTACCTAAGGTACCGGTATCCACTCACCTCTTCTTTACGCTGCCCGATGGGGCTTGGGGGGGGGGGAAAGGCTCGCCCTGAACTCCACCCTGCGAACCTCACGCGGAATGTTGAGGACGGCTGAGGCCGCCTGAACTTCGTGCCGACGTTCCTGAATGACGACTCCGCAGAATTTTTTTTTGCTCCGCCCCCACTCCCTTATATGGCAACAAAAACCCGTTAGTACCCGGATCATCTGACGTCATCCTGCGCATCCAATCGAACGCCCCCGGCCGTTGGGGGGTGGTGGGGGGGGAGGCTCGTCATCCCCCCCACCCGCGCCGCCGCCCCCGCCCCCCTCCCGCTGTTTACCCAGTGACAAATCGCTGCCCGTGGCGCTAACGGTGATTGGCTGGGACTGTTGCCGGGGGCTGCAGAGGCGCCGGGGGGTGTCTGAGAGGAGGCAGAAGCTGTGAGGTGACGTCATCGGTTGGGCCCAATCAAAGGTAGACGAGAAGCGACGGCGGTGATTGGCTGGGACTGTTGCCGGGGGCTGCAGAGGCGCCGGGGGGTGTCTGAGAGGAGGCAGAAGCTGTGAGGTGACGTCATCGGTTGGGCCCAATCAGGTAGCCTTTGGCAGGGGTGTAGGGGCAAGTGCTTTTACATAGACACAGACAAGGTAGCCCAGGTAGCCTCTAGCGCGGCTGTAGAGGCTAGTGCTGTTACTCTCAGAGAAAGCTACCCCAGGTAGCCTCTAGCAGGGCTGTAGGGGCAAGTGCTGTTACACAAACACATACAAAGCTACCCCAGGTAGCCTCTAGCAGGGCTGTAGGGGCAAGTGCTGTTACACAAACACATACAAAGCTACCTTACGTAGCCTCTCGCAGGGCTGTGGGGTAAGTGCTCTCACACAGATACAAACAAAGCTAACCCAGATAAATTCTAGCAGGGCTGTCGGGGCAGGTGCTGTCAAAACATACATAGACAAAGCTACCCCAGGTAGCCTCTAGCGGGGCTGTAGAGGCAAGTGCTCTCATACACAGACACAGACAAAGCTACCCCAGGTACCCTCTAGCAATGCTGTAGGGGCAAGTGCTGTTACACAAACACAGACAAAGCTACCCCATGTAGCCTCTAGCAATGCTGTAGGGGCAAGTGCTGTTACACAAACACAGACAAAGCTACCTTAGATAGCCTCTCGCAGGGCTGTAGGGGCAAGTGCTGCCACACAGATACAAAAAAGCTAACCCAGATAAATTCTAGCAGGGCTGTAGGGGCAAGTGCTGTCAAAACATACATAGACAAAGCTACCCCAGGTAGCCTCTAGCTGGTTGTCGGGGCAAATGTTGTCACAGCGACACAGACAAAGCTACCCCAGGTAGAATCTTTCTGGTTGTAGGGGCAAGTGCTTTGAGCAATAGCACCTATGAAGGCTACCGTCACTGTGGCTACACACACAGAGGGAGTGGGTGGCCAGCACCACCACGCCCGACCGCCTTTGTCTCTCTCCCAGTTCTAGTGATGTTTACAACACCACCACCACCATCACTCCCCACACACACACACAGTGCGCTAACCACTGCACCATCACTCCCCACTCACACACACAGTGCGCTAACCACTGCACCACCACTCCCCACTCAGACACACAATGCCCTAACCACTGCTCCACCACTCCCCACTCACACAGAGTGCGCTAACCACTGCACCACCACTCCCCACTCACACACAGTGCGCTAACCACTGCACCACCACTCCCCACTCACACACAGTGCGCTAACCACTGCACCACCACTCCCCACACACACTCAACGTGTGCTAACCACTGCACCACCACTCCCTCCACACAAATTATTTCGCGACTCAATGCTGCCCTCTTCTGGTAAAAAACTAGAATCTCACCCACCAACTCACCCACTCACCCACCCACCCATTCATCCAGACAAAGCTACCCCACGTAGCCTCTAGCTGGTTGTAGGGGCAAGTGCTGTTCCACAGACACTGTGTTTGTGTAACAGCACTTGCCCCTACAGCATTGCTAAAGGGTACCTGGGGTAGCTTTGTCTATGTATGTTTTGACAGCATTTGCCCCGTCAGCCCTGCTAGAATTTATCTGGGTTAGCTTTGTATGTATCTGTGTGAGAGCACTTGCCCCTACATCCCTGCGAGAGGCTACCTAAGGTAGCTTTTTCTGTGTTTGTGTAACAGCACTTGCCCCTACAGCCCTGCTAGAGGCTACCCGGGGTAGCTTTCTCTGTGTGTAACAGCACTAGCCTCTACTGCCGCGCTAGAGGCTACCTGGGGTAGCTTTGTCTGTGTCTATGTAAAAGCACTTGCCCCTACAGCCCTGCCAAAGGCTACCTGGGGTAGCTTTGTCAGTGTCTGTGGAACAGCACTTGCCCCCACAGCCAGCTAGAGGCTACCTGGGGTAGCTTTGTCTGGATGAGTGGGTGGGTGGTTGAGTGAGGGGGTGAGTTGGTGAGTGAGATTCTAGTTTTTACCACAAGAGGGCAGCATTGAGTTGCGACATAATTTGTGTGGGGGGAGTGGTGGTGCAGTGGTTAGCGCACGTTGAGTGTGTGTGGGGAGTGGTGGTGCAGTGGTTAGCGCACTGTGTGTGAGTGGGGAGTGGTGGTGCAGTGGTTAGCGCACTGTGTGTGAGTGGGGAGTGGTGGAGCAGTGGTTAGGGCAATGTGTGTGTGAGTGGGGAGTGATGGTGCAGTGGTTAGTGCACTGTGTGTGTGTGTGGGGAGTGATGGTGGTGGTGGTGTTGTAAACATCGCTAGAACTGGGAGAGAGACAAAGTCGGTCGGGCGTTGTGGTGCTGGCCACCCACTCCCTTTGTGTGTAGCCACAGTGCCGGTAGCCTTCATAGGTGCTATTGCTCAAAGCACTTGCCCCTACAACCAGAAAGAGTCTACCTGGGGTAGCTTTGTCTGTGTCTCTGTGACAACATTTGCCCCGACAACCAGCTAGAGGCTACCTGGTGTAGCTTTGTCTATGTATGTTTTGACAGCACTTGCCCCTACAGCCCTGCTAGAATTTATCTGGGTTAGCTTTTTTTATCTGTGTGGCAGCAATTGCCCCTACAGCCCTGCGAGAGGCTACCTAAGGTACCGGTATCCACTCACCTCTTCTTTACGCTGCCCGATGGGGCTTGGGGGGGGAAGGCTCGCCCTGAACTCCACCCTGCGAACCTCACGCGGAATGTTGAGGACGGCTGAGGCCGCCTGAACTTCGTGCCGACGTTCCTGAATGACGACTCCGCAGAATTTTTTTTTGCTCCGCCCCCACTCCCTTATATGGCAACAAAAACCCGTTAGTACCCGGATCATCTGACGTCATCCTGCGCATCCAATCGAACGCCCCCGGCCGTTGGGGGGTGGTGGGGGGGGAGGCTCGTCATCCCCCCCACCCGCGCCGCCGCCCCCGCCCCCCTCCCGCTGTTTACCCAGTGACAAATCGCTGCCCGTGGCGCTAACGGTGATTGGCTGGGACTGTTGCCGGGGGCTGCAGAGGCGCCGGGGGGTGTCTGAGAGGAGGCAGAAGCTGTGAGGTGACGTCATCGGTTGGGCCCAATCAAAGGTAGACGAGAAGCGACGGCGGTGATTGGCTGGGACTGTTGCCGGGGGCTGCAGAGGCGCCGGGGGGTGTCTGAGAGGAGGCAGAAGCTGTGAGGTGACGTCATCGGTTGGGCCCAATCAGGTAGCCTTTGGCAGGGGTGTAGGGGCAAGTGCTTTTACATAGACACAGACAAGGTAGCCCAGGTAGCCTCTAGCGCGGCTGTAGAGGCTAGTGCTGTTACTCTCAGAGAAAGCTACCCCAGGTAGCCTCTAGCAGGGCTGTAGGGGCAAGTGCTGTTACACAAACACATACAAAGCTACCCCAGGTAGCCTCTAGCAGGGCTGTAGGGGCAAGTGCTGTTACACAAACACATACAAAGCTACCTTACGTAGCCTCTCGCAGGGCTGTGGGGTAAGTGCTCTCACACAGATACAAACAAAGCTAACCCAGATAAATTCTAGCAGGGCTGTCGGGGCAGGTGCTGTCAAAACATACATAGACAAAGCTACCCCAGGTAGCCTCTAGCGGGGCTGTAGAGGCAAGTGCTTTCATACACAGACACAGACAAAGCTACCCCAGGTACCCTCTAGCAATGCTGTAGGGGCAAGTGCTGTTACACAAACACAGACAAAGCTACCCCATGTAGCCTCTAGCAATGCTGTAGGGGCAAGTGCTGTTACACAAACACAGACAAAGCTACCTTAGATAGCCTCTCGCAGGGCTGTAGGGGCAAGTGCTGCCACACAGATACAAAAAAGCTAACCCAGATAAATTCTAGCAGGGCTGTAGGGGCAAGTGCTGTCAAAACATACATAGACAACCATCACTCCCCACACACACACACACAGTGCGCTAACCACTGCACCATCATTCCCCACTCACACACACAGTGCGCTAACCACTGCACCACCACTCCCCACTCAGACACACAATGCCATAACCACTGCTCCACCACTCCCCACTCTCATACAGTGCGCTAACCACTGCACCACCGCTCCACACTCACACACAGTGCGCTAACCACTGCACCACCACTCCCCACACACACACACAGTGCGATAACCACTGCACCACCACTCCCCACTCACACACAGTGCGCTAACCACTGCACCACCACTCCCCACTCAAACACAGTGCGCTAACCACTGCACCACCACTCCCCACACACACTCAACGTGCGCTAACCACTGCACCACCACTCCTCCCACACAAATTATTTCGCGACTCAATGCTGCCCTCTTGTGGTAAAAAACTAGAATCTCACTCACCAACTCTCCCACTCACCCACCCACCCATTCATCCAGGCAAAGCTACCCCACGTAGCCTCTAGCTGGTTGTAGGGGCAAGTGCTGTTCCACAGACACTGACAAAGCTACCCCAGGTAGCCTTTGGCAGGGCTGTAGGGGCAAGTGCTGTTACATAGACACAGACAAAAGTACCCCAGGTAGCCTCTAGCGGGGCTGTAGGGGCAAGTGCTCTCACACAGATACAAACAAAGCTAACCCAGATAAATTCTAGCAGGGCTGTCGGGGCAAGTGCTGTCAAAACATACATAGACAAAGCTACCCCAGGTAGCCTCTAGCGGGGCTGTAGGGGCAAGTGCTCTCATACACAGACACAGACAAATCTACCCTAGGTACCCTCTAGCAATGCTGTAGGGGCAAGTGCTGTTACACAAACACAGACAAAGCTACACCAGGTAGCCTCTAGCAGGGCTATAGGGGCAAATGCTGTTACACAAACACAGACAAAGCTACCTTAGGTAGCCTCTCGCAGGGCTGTAGGGACAATTGCTGCCACACAGATACAAAAAAGCTAACCCAGATAAATTCTAGCAGTGCTGTAGGGGCAAGTGCTGTCAAAACATACATAGACAAAGCTACCCCAGGTAGCCTCTAGCTGGTTGTCGGGGCAAATGTTGTCACAGAGACACAGACAAAGCTACCCCAGGTAGATTCTTTCTGGTTGTAGGGGCAAGTGCTTTGAGCAATAGCACCTATGAAGGCTACCGTCACTGTGGCTACACACACAGAGGGAGTGGGTGGCCACCACCACCACGCCCGACCGCCTTTGTCTCTCTCCCAGTTTTAGCGATGTTTACAACACCACCACCACCATCACTCCCCACACACACACACACAGTGCGCTAACCACTGCGCCATCATTCCCCACTCACACACACAGTGCGCTAACCACTGAACCACCACTCCCCACTCAGACACACAATGCCCTAACCACTGCACCACCGCTCCTCCCACACAAATTATTTCGCGACTAACTGCTGCCCTCTTGTGGTACAAAACTAGAATCTCACACAGATACAAACAAAGCTAACCCAGATAAATTCTAGCAGGGCTGACGGGGCAAGTGCTGTCAAAACATACATAGACAAAGTTACCCCAGGTAGCCTCTAGCGGGGCTGTAGGGGCAAGTGCTCTCATACACAGACACAGAGAAAGCTACCCCAGGTACCCTCTAGCAATGCTGTAGGGGCAAGTGCTGTTACACAAACACAGACAAAGCTACCCCAGGTAGACTCTTTCTGGTTGTAGGGGCAAGTGCTTTGAGCAATAGCACCTATGAAGGCTACCGGTACTGTGGCTACACACACAGAGGGAGTGGGTGGCCAGCACCACCACGCCCGACCGCCTTTGACTCTCTCCCAGTTCTAGCGATGTTTACAACACCACCATCACTCCCCACACACACACAGTGCGCTAACCACTGTATCATCACTCCCCACTCACACACACAGTGCGCTAACCACTGCACCACCACTCCCCACTCAGACACACAATGCCCTAACCACTGCTCCACCACTCCCCACTCACACAGAGTGCGCTAACCACTGCACCACCACTCCCCACTCACACACAGTGCGCTAACCACTGCACCACCACTCCCCACTCACACACAGTGCGCTAACCACTGCACCACCACTCCCCACACACACTCAACGTGCACTAACCACTGCACCACCACTCCCCCCACACAAATTATTTCGCGACTCAATGCTGCCCTCTTGTGGTAAAAACTAGAATCTCACTCACCAACTCACCCCCTCACTCAACCACCCACCCACTCATCCAGATGAAGCTACCCCAGGTAGCCTCTAGCTGGCTGTGGGAGCAAGTGCTGTTCCACAGACACTGACAAAGCTACCCCAGTTTGCCTTTGGCAGGGCTGTAGGGGCAAGTGCTGTTACATAGACACAGACAAAGGTACCCCAGGGAGCCTCTAGCGGGGCTGTAGGGGCAAGTGCTGTTACACACAGACAAAGCTACCCCAGGTAGCCTCTAGCAGGTCTTTGGGGCAAGTGCTGCTACAAAGACACAGACAAGCTATCCTAGGCAGCCTTTAGCAGGGCTGTAGGGGCAAGTGCTCTCATACGCATACACAGACACAGACAAAGCTACCCCAGGTAGCCTCTAGCAGGGCTGTCGGGGCAAGTGCTGTCAAAACATGCATAGACAAAGCTACCCCAGATAGCCTCTAGCGGGGCTGTAGGGGCAAGTGCTCTCATACACAGACACAGACAAAGCTACCCCAGGTACCCTCTAGCAATGCTGTAGGGGCAAGTGCTGTTACAAAAACACAGACAAAGCTACCCCAGGTAGCCTCTAGCAGGGCTATAGGGGCAAGTGCTGTTACACAAACACAGACAAAGCTACCTTAGGTAGCCTCTCGCAGGGGTGTAGGGGCAATTGCTGCCACACAGATACAATAAAGCTAACCCAGATAAATTCTATAAGGGCTGTAGGGGCAAGTGCTGTCAAAACATACATAGACAAAGCTACCCCAGGTAGCCTCTAGCTGGTTGTCGGGGCAAATGTTGTCACAGCGACACAGACAAAGCTACCCCATGGTAGACTCTTTCTGGTTGTAGGGGCAAGTGCTTTGACCAATAGCACCTATGAAGGCTACCGGCACTGTGGGTACACAGACAGAGGGAGTGGGTGGCCAGCACCACCACGCCCTACCGCCTTTGTCTCTCTCCCAGTTCTAGTGATGTTTACAACACCACCACCACCATCACTCCCCACACACACACACACAGTGCGCTAACCACTGCACCATCACTCCCCACTCACACACACAGTGCGCTAACCACTGCACCACCACTCCCCACTCAGACACACAATGCCCTAACCACTGCTCCACCACTCCCCACTCACACAGAGTGCGATAACCACTGCACCACCACTCCCCACTCACACACAGTGCGCTAACCACTGCACCACCACTCCCCACTCACACACAGTGCGCTAACCACTGCACCACCACTCCCCACACACACTCAACGTGCGCTAACCACTGCACCACCACTCCCCCACACAAATTATTTCGCGACTCAATGCTGCCCTTTTGTGGTAAAAAACTAGAATCTCACTCACCAACTCTCCCACTCACCCACCCACCCATTCATCCAGACAAAGCTACCCCACGTAGCCTCTAGCTGGTTGTAGGGGCAAGTGCTGTTCCACAGACACTGACAAAGCTACCCCAGGTAGCCTTTGGCAGGGCTGTAGGGGCAAGTGCTGTTACATAGACACATACAAAGGTACCCCAGGTAGCCTCTAGCGGGGCTGTAGGGGCAAGTGCTCTCACACAGATACAAACAAAGCTAACCCAGATAAATTCTAGCAGGGCTGTCGGGGCAAGTGCTGTAAAAACATACATAGACAAAGCTACCCCAGGTAGCCTCTAGCGGTGCTGTAGGGGCAAGTGCTCTCATACACAGACAAATCTACCCTAGGTACCCTCTAGCAATGCTGTAGGGGCAAGTGCTGTTACACAAACACAGACAAAGCTACACCAGGTAGCCTCTAGCAGGGCTATAGGGGCAAGTGCTGTTACACAAACACAGACAAAGCTACCTTAGGTAGCCTCTCGCTGGGCTGTAGGGGCAATTGCTGCCACACAGATACAAAAAAGCTAACCCAGATAAATTCTAGCAGTGCTGTAGGGGCAAGTGCTGTCAAAACATACATAGACAAAGCTACCCCAGGTAGCCTCTAGCTGGTTGTCGGGGCAAATGTTGTCACAGAGACACAGACAAAGCTACCCCAGGTAGAATCTTTCTGGTTGTAGGGGCAAGTGCTTTGAGCAATAGCACCTATGAAGGCTACCGTCACTGTGGCTACACACACAGAGGGAGTGGGTGGCCACCACCACCACGCCCGACCGCCTTTGTCTCTGTCCCAGTTCTAGCGATGTTTACAACACCACCACCACCATCACTCCCCACACACACACACACAGTGCGCTAACCACTGCACCATCATTCCCCACTCACACACACAGTGCGCTAACCACTGCACCACCACTCCCCACTCAGACACACAATGCCTTAACCACTGCTCCACCACTCCCCACTCACATACAGTGCACTAACCACTGCACCACCACTCCCCACTCACACACAGTGCGCTAACCACTGCACCACCACTCCCCACACACACACAGTGTGCTAACCACTGCACCACCACTCCCCACTCACACACTGCGCTAACCACTGCACCACCACTCCCCACTCACACGCAGTGCGCTAACCACTGCACCACCACTCCCCACACACACTCAACGTGCGCTAACCACTGCACCACCGCTCCTCCCACACAAATTATTTCGCGACTCACTGCTGCCCTCTTGTGGTACAAAACTAGAATCTCACTCACCAACTCACCCACTCACCCACCCACCCATTCATCCAGACAAAGCTACCCCACGTAGCCTCTAGCTGGTTGTAGGGGCAAGTGCTGTTCCACAGACACTGACAAAGCTACCCCAGGTAGCCTTTGGCAGGGCTGTAGGGGCAAGTGCTGTTACATAGACACAGACAAACGTACCCCAGGTAGCCTCTAGCGTGGCTGTAGGGGCAAGTGCTCTCACACAGATACAAACAAAGCTAACCCAGATAAATTCTAGCAGGGCTGTCGGGGCAAGTGCTGTCAAAACATACATAGACAAAGCTACCCCAGGTAGCCTCTAGCGGTGCTGTAGGGGCAAGTGCTCTCATACACAGACACAGACAAATCTACCCTAGGTACCCTCTAGCAATGCTGTAGGGGCAAGTGCTGTTACACAAACACAGACAAAGCTACACCAGGTAGCCTCTAGCAGGGCTATAGGGGCAAGTGCTGTTACACAAACACAGACAAAGCTACCTTAGGTAGCCTCTCGCAGGGCTGTAGGGGCAATTGCTGCCACACAGATACAAAAAAGCTAACCCAGATAAATTCTAGCAGTGCTGTAGGGGCAAGTGCTGTCAAAACATACATAGACAAAGCTACCCCAGGTAGCCTCTAGCTGGTTGTCGGGGCAAATGTTGTCACAGAGACACAGACAAAGCTACCCCAGGTAGAATCTTTCTGGCTGTAGGGACAAGTGCTTTGAGCAATAGCACCTATGAAGGCTACCGTCACAGTGGCTACACACACAGAGGGAGTGGGTGGCCACCACCACCACGCCCGACCGCATTTGTCTCTCTCCCAGTTCTAGTGATGTTTACAACACCACCACCACCATCACTCCCCACACACACACACACACAGTGCGCTAACCACTGCACCATCACTCCCCACTCACACACACAGTGCGCTAACCACTGCACCACCACTCCCCACTCAGACACAAAATGCCCTAACCACTGCTCCACCACTCCCCACTCACACAGAGTGCGCTAACCACTGCACCACCACTCCCCACTCACACACAGTGCGCTAACCACTGCACCACCACTCCCCACTCACACACAGTGCGCTAACCACTGCACCACCACTCCCCACACACACTCAACGTGCGCTAACCACTGCACCACCACTCCCCCACACAAATTATTTCGAGACTAGAATCTCACTCACCAACTCTCCCACTCACCCACCCACCCATTCATCCAGACAAAGCTACCCCACGTAGCCTCTAGCTGGTTGTAGGGGCAAGTGCTGTTCCACAGACACTGACAAAGCTACCCCAGGTAGCCTTTGGCAGGGCTGTAGGGGCAAGTGCTGTTACATAGACACAGACAAAGGTACCCCAGGTAGCCTCTAGCGGGGCTGTAGGGGCAAGTGCTCTCACACAGATACAAACAAAGCTAACCCAGATAAATTCTAGCAGGGCTGTCGGGGCAAGTGCTGTCAAAACATACATAGACAAAGCTACCCCAGGTAGCCTCTAGCGGGGCTGTAGGGGCAAGTGCTCTCATACACAGACACAGACAAAGCTACCCCAGGTACCCTCTAGCAATGCTGTAGGGGCAAGTGCTGTTACACAAACACAGACAAAGCTACCCCAGGTAGCCTCTAGCAGGGCTTTAGGGGCAAGTGCTGTTACACAAACACAGACAAAGCTACCTTAGGTAGCCTCTCGCAGGGCTGTAGGGGCAATTGCTGCCACACAGATACAAAAAAACTAACCCAGATAAATTCTAGCAGGGCTGTAGGGGCAAGTGCTGTCAAAACATACATAGACAAAACTACACCAGGTAGCCTCTAGCTGGTTGTCGGGGCAAATGTTGTCACAGAGACACAGACAAAGCTACCCCAGGTAGACTCTTTCTGGTTGTAGGGGCAAGTGCTTTGAGCAATAGCACCTATGAAGGCTACCGTCACTGTGGCTACACACACAGAGGGAGTGGGTGGCCAGCACCACAACGCCCGACCGACTTTGTCTCTCTCCCAGTTCTAGCGATGTTTACAACACCACCACCACCATCACTCCCCACACACACACACACAGTGCGCTAACCACTGCACCATCACTCCCCACTCACACACACATTGCCCTAACCACTGCTCCATCACTCCCCACTCACACACAGTGCGCTAACCACTGCACCACCACTCCCCACTCACACACAGTGCGCTAACCACTGCACCACCACTCCCCACACACACTCAACGTGCGCTAACCACTGCACCACCACTCCCCCCACACAAATTATGTCGCGACTCAATGCTGCCCTCTTGTGGTAAAAACTAGAATCTCACTCACCAACTCACCCCCTCACTCAACCACCCACCCACTCATCCAGACAAAGCTACCCCAGGTAGCCTCTAGCTGGCTGTGGGGGCAAGTGCTGTTCCACAGACACTGACAAAGCTACCCCAGGTAGCCTTTGGCAGGGCTGTAGGGGCAAGTGCTTTTACATAGACACAGACAAAGCTACCCCAGGTAGCCTCTAGCGCGGCAGTAGAGGCTAGTGCTGTTACACACAGAGAAAGCTACCCCAGGTAGCCTCTAACAGGGCTGTAGGGGCAAGTGCTGTTACACAAACACAGAAAAAGCTACCTTAGGTAGCCTCTCGCAGGGCTGTAGGGGCAAGTGCTCTCACACAGATACAAACAAAGCTAACCCAGATAAATTCTAGCAGGGCTGACGGGGCAAGTGCTGTCAAAACATACATAGACAAAGTTACCCCAGGTAGCCTCTAGCGGGGCTGTAGGGGCAAGTGCTCTCATACACAGACACAGAGAAAGCTACCCCAGGTACCCTCTAGCAATGCTGTAGGGGCAAGTGCTGTTACACAAACACAGACAAAGCTACCCCAGGTAGACTCTTTCTGGTTGTAGGGGCAAGTGCTTTGAGCAATAGCACCTATGAAGGCTACCGGCACTGTGGCTACACACACAGAGGGAGTGGGTGGCCAGCACCACCACGCCCGACCGCCTTTGACTCTCTCCCAGTTCTAGCGATGTTTACAACACCACCATCACTCCCCACACACACACACAGTGCGCTAACCACTGTATCATCACTCCCCACTCACACACACAGTGCGCTAACCAATGCACCACCACTCCCCACTCAGACACACAATGCCCTAACCACTGCTCCACCACTCTCCACTCACACAGAGTGCGCTAACCACTGCACCACCACTCCCCACTCACACACAGTGCGCTAACCACTGCACCACCACTCCCCACTCACACACAGTGCGCTAACCACTGCACCACCACTCCCCACACACACTCAACGTGCGCTAACCACTACACCACCACTCCCCCCACACAAATTATTTCGCGACTCAATGCTGCCCTCTTGTGGTAAAAATAAGAATCTCACTCACCAACTCACCCCCTCACTCAACCACCCACCCACTCATCCAGATGAAGCTACCCCAGGTAGCCTCTAGCTGGCTGTGGGAGCAAGTGCTGTTCCACAGACACTGACAAAGCTACCCCAGTTTGCCTTTGGCAGGGCTGTAGGGGCAAGTGCTGTTACATAGACACAGACAAAGGTACCCCAGGGAGCCTCTAGCGGGGCTGTAGGGGCAAGTGCTGTTACACACAGACAAAGCTACCCCAGGTAGCCTCTAGCAGGTCTTAGGGGCAAGTGCTGCTACAAAGACACAGACAAGCTATCCTAGGCAGCCTTTAGCAGGGCTGTAGGGGCAAGTGCTCTCATACGCATACACAGACACAGACAAAGCTACCCCAGGTAGCCTCTAGCAGGGCTGTCGGGGCAAGTGCTGTCAAAACATGCATAGACAAAGCTACCCCAGATAGCCTCTAGCGGGGCTGTAGGGGCAAGTGCTCTCATACACAGACACAGACAAAGCTACCCCAGGTACCCTCTAGCAATGCTGTAGGGGCAAGTGCTGTTACACAAACACAGACAAAGCTACCCCAGGTAGCCTCTAGCAGGGCTATAGGGGCAAGTGCTGTTACACAAACACAGACAAAGCTACCTTAGGTAGCCTCTCGCAGGGGTGTAGGGGCAATTGCTGCCACACAGATACAATAAAGCTAACCCAGATAAATTCTATAAGGGCTGTAGGGGCAAGTGCTGTCAAAACATACATAGACAAAGCTACCCCAGGTAGCCTCTAGCTGGTTGTCGGGGCAAATGTTGTCACAGCGACACAGACAAAGCTACCCCATGGTAGACTCTTTCTGGTTGTAGGGGCAAGTGCTTTGACCAATAGCACCTATGAAAGCTACCGGCACTGTGGGTACACACACAGAGGGAGTGGGTGGCCAGCACCACCACGCCCGACCGCCTTTGTCTCTCTCCCAGTTCTAGTGATGTTTACAACACCACCACCACCATCACTCCCCACACACACACATACACAGTGCGCTAACCACTGCACCATCACTCCCCACTCACACACACAGTGCGCTAACCACTGCACCACCACTCCCCACTCAGACACACAATGCCCTAACCACTGCTCCACCACTCCCCACTCACACAGAGTGCGATAACCACTGCACCACCACTCCCCACTCACACACAGTGCGCTAACCACTGCACCACCACTCCCCACTCACACACAGTGCGCTAACCACTGCACCACCACTCCCCACACACACTCAACGTGCGCTAACCACTGCACCACCACTCCCCCACACAAATTATTTCGCGACTCAATGCTGCCCTCTTGTGGTAAAAAACTAGAATCTCACTCACCAACTCTACCACTCACCCACCCACCCATTCATCCAGACAAAGCTACCCCACGTAGCCTCTAGCTGGTTGTAGGGGCAAGTGGTGTTCCACAGACACTGACAAAGCTACCCCAGGTAGCCTTTGGCAGGGCTGTAGGGGCAAGTGCTGTTACATAGACACAGACAAAGGTACCCCAGGTAGCCTCTAGCGGGGCTGTAGGGGCAAGTGCTCTCACACAGATACAAACAAAGCTAACCCAGATAAATTCTAGCAGGGCTGTCGGGGCAAGTGCTGTAAAAACATACATAGACAAAGCTACCCCAGGTAGCCTCTAGCGGTGCTGTAGGGGCAAGTGCTCTCATACACAGACACAGACAAATCTACCCTAGGTACCCTCTAGCAATGCTGTAGGGGCAAGTGCTGTTACACAAACACAGACAAAGCTACACCAGGTAGCCTCTAGCAGGGCTATAGGGGCAAGTGCTGTTACACAAACACAGACAAAGCTACCTTAGGTAGCCTCTCGCTGGGCTGTAGGGGCAATTGCTGCCACACAGATACAAAAAAGCTAACCCAGATAAATTCTAGCAGTGCTGTAGGGGCAAGTGCTGTCAAAACATACATAGACAAAGCTACCCCAGGTAGCCTCTAGCTGGTTGTCGGGGCAAATGTTGTCACAGAGACACAGACAAAGCTACCCCAGGTAGAATCTTTCTGGTTGTAGGGGCAAGTGCTTTGAGCAATAGCACCTATGAAGGCTACCGTCACTGTGGCTACACACACAGAGGGAGTGGGTGGCCACCACCACCACCACGCCCGACCGCCTTTGTCTCTCTCCCAGTTCTAGCGATGTTTACAACACCACCACCACCATCACTCCCCACACACACACACACAGTGCGCTAACCACTGCACCATCATTCCCCACTCACACACACAGTGCGCTAACCACTGCACCACCACTCCCCACTCAGACACACAATGCCCTAACCACTGCTCCACCACTCCCCACTCACATACAGTGCGCTAACCACTGCACCACCACTCCCCACTCAGACACACAATGCCCTAACCACTGCTCCACCACTCCCCACTCACACAGAGTGCGATAACCACTGCACCACCACTCCCCACTCACACACAGTTCGCTAACCACTGCACCACCACTCCCCACTCACACACAGTGCGCTAACCACTGCACCACCACTCCCCACACACACTCAACGTGCGCTAACCACTGCACCACCACTCCCCCACACAAATTATTTCGCGACTCAATGCTGCCCTCTTGTGGTAAAAAACTAGAATCTCACTCACCAACTCTCCCACTCACCCACCCACCCATTCATCCAGACAAAGCTACCCCACGTAGCCTCTAGCTGATTGTAGGGGCAAGTGCTGTTCCACAGACACTGACAAAGCTACCCCAGGTAGCCTTTGGCAGGGCTGTAGGGGCAAGTGCTGTTACATAGACACAGACAAAGGTACCCCAGGTAGCCTCTAGCGGGGCTGTAGGGGCAAGTGCTCTCACACAGATACAAACAAAGCTAACCCAGATAAATTCTAGCAGGGCTGTCGGGGCAAGTGCTGTAAAAACATACATAGACAAAGCTACCCCAGGTAGCCTCTAGCGGTGCTGTAGGGGCAAGTGCTCTCATACACAGACACAGACAAATCTACCCTAGGTACCCTCTAGCAATGCTGTAGGGGCAAGTGCTGTTACACAAACACAGACAAAGCTACACCAGGTAGCCTCTAGCAGGGCTATAGGGGCAAGTGCTGTTACACAAACACAGACAAAGCAACCTTAGGTATCCTCTCGCAGGGCTTTAGGGGCAATTGCTGCCACACAGATACAAAAAAGCTAACCCAGATAAATTCTAGCAGTGCTGTAGGGGCAACTGCTGTCAAAACATACATAGACAAAGCTACCCCAGGTAGCCTCTAGCTGGTTGTCGGGGCAAATGTTGTCACAGAGACACAGACAAAGCTACCCCAGGTAGAATCTTTCTGGTTGTAGGGACAAGTGCTTTGAGCAATAGCAAGTATGAAGGCTACCGTCACAGTGGCTACACACACAGAGGGAGTGGGTGGCCACCACCACCACGCCCGACCGCCTTTGTCTCTCTCCCAGTTCTAGCGATGTTTACAACACCACCACCATCACTCCCCACACACACACACACAGTGCGCTAACCACTGCACCACCACTCCCCACTCAGACACACAATGCCCTCACCACTGCTCCACCACTCCCCACTCACATACAGTGCGCTAACCACTGCACCACCACTCCCCACTCACACACAGTGCGCTAACCACTGCACCACCACTCCCCACACACACACAGTGCGCTAACCACTGGACCACCACTCCCCACTCACACACAGTGCGCTAACCACTGCACCACCACTCCCCACTCACACACAGTGCGCTAACCACTGCACCACCACTCCGCACACACACTCAACGTGCGCTAACCACTGCACCACCGCTCCTCCCACACAAATTATTTCGCGACTCACTGCTGCCCTCTTGTGGTACAAAACTAGAATCTCACTCACCAACTCACCCACTCACCCACCCACCCATTCATCCAGACAAAGCTACCCCACGTAGCCTCTAGCTGGTTGTAGGGGCAAGTGCTGTTCCACAGACACTGACAAAGCTACCCCAGGTAGCCTTTGGCAGGGCTGTAGGGGCAAGTGCTGTTACATAGACACAGACAAAGGTACCCCAGGTAGCCTCTAGCGGGGCTGTAGGGGCAAGTGCTCTCACACAGATACAAACAAAGCTAACCCAGATAAATTCTAGCAGGGCTGTCGGGGCAAGTGCTGTAAAAACATACATAGACAAAGCTACCCCAGGTAGCCTCTAGCGGTGCTGTAGGGTCAAGTGCTCTCATACACAGACACAGACAAATCTACCCTAGGTACCCTCTAGCAATGCTGTAGGGGCAAGTGCTGTTACACAAACACAGACAAAGCTACACCAGGTAGCCTCTAGCAGGGCTATAGGGGCAAGTGCTGTTACACAAACACAGACAAAGCTACCTTAGGTAGCCTCTCGCTGGGCTGTAGGGGCAATTGCTGCCACACAGATACAAAAAAGCTAACCCAGATAAATTCTAGCAGTGCTGTAGGGGCAAGTGCTGTCAAAACATACATAGACAAAGCTACCCCAGGTAGCCTCTAGCTGGTTGTCGGGGCAAATGTTGTCACAGAGACACAGACAAAGCTACCCCAGGTAGAATCTTTCTGGTTGTAGGGGCAAGTGCTTTGAGCAATAGCACCTATGAAGGCTACCGTCACTGTGGCTACACACACAGAGGGAGTGGGTGGCCACCACCACCACCACCACGCCCGACCGCCTTTGTCTCTCTCCCAGTTCTAGCGATGTTTACAACACCACCACCACCATCACTCCCCACACACACACACACAGTGCGCTAACCACTGCACCATCATTCCCCACTCACACACACAGTGCGCTAACCACTGCACCACCACTCCCCACTCAGACACACAATGCCCTAACCACTGCTCCACCACTCCCCACTCACATACAGTGCGCTAACCACTGCACCACCACTCCCCACTCAGACACACAATGCCCTAACCACTGCTCCACCACTCCCCACTCACACAGAGTGCGATAACCACTGCACCACCACTCCCCACTCACACACAGTGCGCTAACCACTGCACCACCACTCCCCACTCACACACAGTGCGCTAACCACTGCACCACCACTCCCCACACACACTCAACGTGCGCTAACCACTGCACCACCACTCCCCCACACAAATTATTTCGCGACTCAATGCTGCCCTCTTGTGGTAAAAAACTAGAATCTCACTCTCCAAATCTCCCACTCACCCACCCACCCATTCATCCAGACAAAGCTACCCCACGTAGCCTCTGGCTGGTTGTAGGGGCAAGTGCTGTTCCACAGACACTGACAAAGCTACCCCAGGTAGCCTTTGGCAGGGCTGTAGGGGCAAGTGCTGTTACATAGACACAGACAAAGGTACCCCAGGTAGCCTCTAGCGGGGCTGTAGGGGCAAGTGCTCTCACACAGATACAAACAAAGCTAACCCAGATAAATTCTAGCAGGGCTGTCGGGGCAAGTGCTGTAAAAACATACATAGACAAAGCTACCCCAGGTAGCCTCTAGCGGTGCTGTAGGGGCAAGTGCTCTCATACACAGACACAGACAAATCTACCCTAGGTACCCTCTAGCAATGCTGTAGGGGCAAGTGCTGTTACACAAACACAGACAAAGCTACACCAGGTAGCCTCTAGCAGGGCTATAGGGGCAAGTGCTGTTACACAAACACAGACAAAGCTACCTTAGGTAGCCTCTCGCTGGGCTGTAGGGGCAATTGCTGCCACACAGATACAAAAAAGCTAACCCAGATAAAATCTAGCAGTGCTGTAGGGGCAAGTGCTGTCAAAACATACATAGACAAAGCTACCCCAGGTAGCCTCTAGCTGGTTGTCGGGGCAAATGTTGTCACAGAGACACAGACAAAGCTACCCCAGGTAGAATCTTTCTGGTTGTAGGGGCAAGTGCTTTGAGGAATAGCACCTATGAAGGCTACCGTCACTGTGGCTACACACACAGAGGGAGTGGGTGGCCACCACCACCACCACGCCCGACCGCCTTTGTCTCTCTCCCAGTTCTAGCGATGTTTACAACACCACCACCACCATCACTCCCCACACACACACACACAGTGCGCTAACCACTGCACCATCATTCCCCACTCACACACACAGTGCGCTAACCACTGCACCACCACTCCCCACTCAGACACACAATGCCGTTAACCACTGCTCCACCACTCCCCACTCACATACAGTGCGCTAACCACTGCACCACCACTCCCCACTCACACACAGTGCGCTAACCACTGCACCACCACTCCCCACACACACACAGTGTGCTAACCACTGCACCACCACTCCCCACTCACACACAGTGCGCTAACCACTGCACCACCACTCCCCACACACACTCAACGTGCGCTAACCACTGCACCACCACTCCCCCACACAAATTATTTCGCGACTCAATGCTGCCCTCTTGTGGTAAAAAACTAGAATCTCACTCACCAACTCTCCCACTCACCCACCCACCCATTCATCCAGACAAAGCTACCCCACGTAGCCTCTAGCTGGTTGTAGGGGCAAGTGCTGTTCCACAGACACTGACAAAGCTACCCCAGGTAGCCTTTGGCAGGGCTGTAGGGGCAAGTGCTGTTACATAGACACAGACAAAGGTACCCCAGGTAGCCTCTAGCGGGGCTGTAGGGGCAAGTGCTCTCACACAGATACAAACAAAGCTAACCCAGATAAATTCTAGCAGGGCTGTCGGGGCAAGTGCTGTCAAAACATACATAGACAAAGCTACCCCAGGTAGCCTCTAGCGGGGCTGTAGGGGCAAGTGCTCTCATACACAGACACAGACAAAGCTACCCCAGGTACCCTCTAGCAATGCTGTAGGGGCAAGTGCTGTTACACAAACACAGACAAAGCTACCCCAGGTAGCCTCTAGCAGGGCTTTAGGGGCAAGTGCTGTTACACAAACACAGACAAAGCTACCTTAGGTAGCCTCTCGCAGGGCTGTAGGGGCAATTGCTGCCACACAGATACAAAAAAACTAACCCAGATAAATTCTAGCAGGGCTGTAGGGGCAAGTGCTGTCAAAACATACATAGACAAAACTACACCAGGTAGCCTCTAGCTGGTTGTCGGGGCAAATGTTGTCACAGAGACACAGACAAAGCTACCCCAGGTAGACTCTTTCTGGTTGTAGGGGCAAGTGCTTTGAGCAATAGCACCTATGAAGGCTACCGTCACTGTGGCTACACACACAGAGGGAGTGGGTGGCCAGCACCACCACGCCCGACCGCCTTTGTCTCTCTCCCAGTTCTAGTGATGTTTACAACACCACCACCACCATCACTCCCCACACACACACACAGTGCGCTAACCACTGCACCATCACTCCCCACTCACACACACAGTGCGCTAACCACTGCACCACCACTCCCCACTCAGACACACAATGCCCTAACCACTGCTCCACCACTCCCCACTCACACAGAGTGCGCTAACCACTGCACCACCACTCCCCACTCACACACAGTGCGCTAACCACTGCACGAACCACTTCCCACTCACACACAGTGCGCTAACCACTGCACCACCACTCCCCACACACACTCAACGTGCGCTAACCACTGCACTACCACTCCCCCCACACAAATTATTTCGCGACTCAATGCTGCCCTCTTGTGGTAAAAAACTAGAATCTCACTCACCAACTCACCCACTCACCCACCCACCCATTCATCCAGACAAAGCTACCCCACGTAGCCTCTAGCTGGTTGTAGGGGCAAGTGCTGTTCCACAGACACTGACAAAGCTACCCCAGGTAGCGTTTGGCAGGGCTGTAGGGGCAAGTGCTGTTACATAGACACAGACAAAGGTACCCCAGGTAGCCTCTAGCGGGGCTGTAGGGGCAAGTGCTCTCACACAGATACAAACAAAGCTAACCCAGATAAATTCTAGCAGGGCTGTCGGGGCAAGTGCTGTCAAAACATACATAGACAAAGCTACCCCAGGTAGCCTCTAGCGGGGCTGTAGGGGCAAGTGCTCTCATACACAGACACAGACAAATCTACACTAGGTACCCTCTAGCAATGCTGTAGGGGCAAGTGCTGTTACACAAACACAGACAAAGCTACCTTAGGTAGCCTCTCGCAGGGCTGTAGGGGCAATTGCTGCCACACAGATACAAAAAAGCTAACCCAGATAAATTCTAGCAGTGCTGTAGGGGCAAGTGCTGTCAAAACATACATAGACAAAGCTACCCCAGGTAGCCTCTAGCTGGTTGTCGGGGCAAATGTTGTCACAGAGACACAGACAAAGCTACCCCAGGTAGAATCTTTCTGGTTGTAGGGGCAAGTGCTTTGATCAATAGCACCTATGAAGGCTACCGGCACTGTGGATACACACACAGAGGGAGTGGGTGGCCAGCACCACCACGCCCGACCGCCTCTGTCTCTCTCCCAGTTCTAGCGATGTTTACAACACCACCACCACCACCATCACTCCCCACACACACACACAGTGCGCTAACCACTGCACCATCACTCCCCACTCACACACACAGTGCGCTAAGCACTGCACCACCACTCCCCACTCACACACAGTGCGCTAACCACTGCACCACCACTCCCCACACACACTCAACGTGCGCTAACCACTGCACCACCACTCCCCCCACACAAATTATTTCGCGACTCAATGCTGCCCTCTTTTGGTAAAAACTAGAATCTCACTCACCAACTCACCCCTCACTCAACTACCCACCCACTCATCCAGACAAAGCTACCCCAGGTAGCCTCTAGCTGGCTGTGGGGGCAAGCGCTGTTCCACAGACACTGACAAAGCTACCCCAGGTAGCCTTTGGCAGGGGTGTAGGGGCAAGTGCTTTTACATAGACACAGACAAGGTAGCCCAGGTAGCCTCTAGCGCGGCTGTAGAGGCTAGTGCTGTTACTCTCAGAGAAAGCTACCCCAGGTAGCCTCTAGCAGGGCTGTAGGGGCAAGTGCTGTTACACAAACACATACAAAGCTACCCCAGGTAGCCTCTAGCAGGGCTGTAGGGGCAAGTGCTATTACACAAACACATACAAAGCTACCTTACGTAGCCTCTCGCAGGGCTGTGGGGTAAGTGCTCTCACACAGATACAAACAAAGCTAACCCAGATAAATTCTAGCAGGGCTGTCGGGGCAGGTGCTGTCAAAACATACATAGACAAAGCTACCCCAGGTAGCCTCTAGCGGGGCTGTAGAGGCAAGTGCTCTCATACACAGACACAGACAAAGCTACCCCAGGTACCCTCTAGCAATGCTGTAGGGGCAAGTGCTGTTACACAAACACAGACAAAGCTACCCCATGTAGCCTCTAGCAATGCTGTAGGGGCAAGTGCTGTTACACAAACACAGACAAAGCTACCTTAGGTAGCCTCTCGCAGGGCCGTAGGGGCAATTGCTGCCACACAGATACAAAAAAGCTAACCCAGATAAATTCTAGCAGGGCTGTAGGGGCAAGTGCTGTCAAAACATACATATGACAAAGCTACCCCAGGTAGCCTCTAGCTGGTTGTCGGGGCAAATTTTGTCACATAGACACAGACAAAGCTACCCCAGGTAGACTCTTTATGGTTGTAGGGGCAAGTGCTTTGAGCAATAGCACCTATGAAGGCTACCGGCACTGTGGCTACACACACAGAGGGAGTGGGTGGCCAGCACCACCACGCCCGACCGCCTTTGTCTCTCTCCCAGTTCTTGCGAGGTTTACAACACCACCACCACCATCACTCCCCACACACACACACAGTGCGCTATCCACTGCACCATCACTCCCCACTCACACACACAGTGCGCTAACCACTGCACCACCACTCCCCACTCAGACACACAATGCCCTAACCACTGCTCCACCACTCCCCACTCACACACAGTGCGCTAACCACTGCACCACCACTCCCCACTCACACACAGTGCGCTAACCACTGCACCACCACTCCCCACTCACACACAGTGCGCTAACCACTGCACCACCGCTCCCCACACACACTCAACGTGCGCTAACCACTGCACCACCACTCCCCACAAACAAATTATTTCGCGACTCAATGCTGCCCTCTTGTGGTACAAAATGAGAATCTCACTCACCAACTCACCCCCTCACTCAACCACCCACCCACTCATCCAGACAAAGCTACCCCAGGTAGCCGCTATTTGGCTGTGGGGGCAAGTGCTGTTCCACAAACACTGACAAAGCTACCCCAGGTAGCCTTTGCCAGGGCTGTAGGGGCAAGTGCTGTTACATAGACACAGACAAAGCTACCCCAGGTAGCCTTTAGCGTGACTGTAGAGGCTAGTGCTTTTGCACACAGAGAAAGCTACCCCAGGTAGCCTCTAGCAGGGCTGTAGGGGCAAGTGCTGTTACACAAACACATACAAAGCTACCCCAGGTAGCCTCTAGCAGGGCTGTAGGGGCAAGTGCTGTTACACAAACACATACAAAGCTACCTTAGGTAGCCTCTCGCAGTGCTGTGGGGCAAGTGCTCTCACACAGTTACAAACAAAGCTAACCCAGATAAATTCTAGCAGGGCTGTCGGGGCAAGTGCTGTCAAAACATACATAGACAAAGCTACCCCAGGTAGCCTCTAGCGGGGCTGTAGGGGCAAGTGCTCTCATACACAGACACAGACAATGCTACCCCAGGCACCCTCTAGCAATGCTGTAGGGGCAAGTGCTGTTACACAAACACAGAAAAAGCTACCCCATGTAGCCTCTAGCAGGGCTATAGGGGCAAGTGCTGTTACACAAACACAGACAAAGCTACCTTAGGTAGCCTCTCGCAGGGCAGTAGGGGCAATTGCTGCCACACAGATACAAAAAAGCTAACCCAGAAAAATTCTAGCAGTGCTGTAGGGGCAAGTGCTGTCAAAACATACATAGACAAACCTACCCCAGGTAGCCTCTAGCTGGTTGTCGGGGCAAATGTTGTCACAGAGACACAGACAAAGCTACCCCAGGTAGAATCTTTCTGGTTGTAGGGGCAAGTGCTTTGAGCAATAGCACCTATGAAGGCTACCGGCACTGTGGATACACACACAGAGGGAGTGGGTGGCCAGCACCACCACGCCCGACCGCCTTTGTCTCTCTCCCAGTTCTAGCGATGTTTACAACACCACCACCACCATCACTCCCCACACACACACACAGTGCGCTAACCACTGCACCATCACTCCCCACTCACACACACAGTGCGCTAACCACTGCACCACCACTCCCCACTCAGACACACAATGCCCTAACCACTGCTCCACCACTCCCCACTAACACAGAGTGCGCTAACCACTGCACCACCACTCCCCACTCACACACAGTGCGCTAACCACTGCACCACCACTCCCCACTCACACACAGTGCGCTACCCACTGCACCACCACTCCCCACACACACTGAACGTGCGCTAACCACTGCACCACCACTCCCCCCACACAAATTATTTCGCGACTCAATGCTGCCCTCTTGTGGTAAAAACTAGAATCTCATTCACCAACTCACCCCCTCACTCAACCACCCACCCACTCATCCAGACAAAGCTACCCCAGGTAGCCTCTAGCTGGCTGTGGGGGCAAGTGCTGTTCCACAGACACTGACAAAGCTACCCCAGGTAGCCTTTAGCAGGGCTGTAGGGGCAAGTGCTGTTACATAGACACAGACAACGCTACCCCAGGTAGCCTCTAGCGCGGCTGTAGGGGCTAGTGCTTTTACACACAGAGAAAGCTACCCCAGGTAGCCTCTAGCAGGGCTGTAGGGGCAAGTGCTTTTACACAAACACAGACAAAGCTACCTTAGGTAGCCTCTCGCAGGGCTGTAGGGCCAAGTGCTGTCACACAGATACAAACAAAGCTAACCCAGACACATTCTATCAGGGCTGTCGGGGCAAGTGCTGTCAAAACATACATAGACAAAGCTACCCCAGGTAGCCTCTAGCGGGGCTGTAGGGGCAAGTGCTCTCATACACAGACACAGACAAAGCTACCCCAGGTACCCTCTAGCAATGCTGTAGGGGCAAGTGCTGTTACACAAACACAGACAAAGCTACCTTAGGTAGCCTCTCGCAGGGCTGTAGGGGCAATTGCTGCCACACAGATACAAAAAAGCTAACCCAGATAAATTCTAGCAGGGCTGTAGGGGCAAGTGCTGTCAAAACATACATAGACAAAGCGACCCCAGGTAGCCTCTAGCTGGTTGTCGGGGCAAATGTTGTCACAGAGACACAGACAAAGCTACCCCAGGTAGACTCTTTCTGGTTGTAGGGGCAAGTGCTTTGAGCAATAGCACCTATGAAGGCTACCGGCACTGTGGCTACACACACAGAGGGAGTGGGTGGCCAGCACCACCACGCCCGACCGCCTTTGTCTCTCTCCCAGTTCTAGCGATGTTTACAACACCACCACCATCACTCCCCACACACACACACACACATTGCGCTAACCACTGCACCACCACTCCCCACTCACACAGTGCGCTAACCACTGCACCACCACTCTCCACTCACACACAGTGCGCTAACCACTGCACCACCACTCCCCACACACACTCAACGTGCGCTAACCACTGCACCACCACTCCCCCCACACAAATTATTTCGCGACTCAATGCTGCCCTCTTGTGGTAAAAACTAGAATCTCACTCACCAACTCACCCCCTCACTCAAACACCCACCCACTCATCCAGACAAAGCTACCCCCAGGTAGCCTCTAGCTGGATGTGGGGGCAAGTGCTGTTCCACAGACACTGACAAAGCTACCCCAGGTAGCCTTTGGCAGGGCTGTAGGGGCAAGTACTTTTACATAGACACAGACAAAGCAACCCCAGGTAGCCTCTAGCAGGGCTGTAGGGGCAAGTGCTGTTACACAAACACAGACAAAGCTACCCCACGTAGCCTCTAGCAGGGCTGTAGGGGCAAGTGCTGTTACACAAACACAGACAAAGCTACCTTAGGTAGCCTGTCGCGGGGCTGTAGGGGCAAGTGCTCTCACACAGATACAAACAAAGCTCACCCAGATAAATTCTAGCAGAGCTGTCGGGGCAAGTGCTGTCAAAACATACATAGACAAAGCTACCCCAGGTAGCCTCTAGCTGGTTGTCGGGGCAAATGTTGTCACAGAGACACAGACAAAGCTACCCCAGGTAGAATCTTTCTGGTTGTAGGGGCAAGTGCTTTGAGCAATAGCACCTATGAAGGCTACCGTCACTGTGGCTACACACACAGAGGGAGTGGGTGGCCACCACCACCACGCCCGACCGCCTTTGTCTCTCTCCCAGTTCTAGCGATGTTTACAACACCACCACCACCATCACTCCCCACACACACACACAGTGCGCTAACCACTGCACCATCATTCCCCACTCACACACACAGTGCGCTAACCACTGCACCACCACTCCCCACTCAGACACACAATGCCATAACCACTGCTCCACCACTCCCCACTCACATACAGTGCGCTAACCACTGCACTACCGCTCCACACTCACACACAGTGCGCTAACCACTGCACCACCACTCCCCACACACACACACAGTGCGATAACCACTGCACCACCACTCCCCACTCACACACAGTGCGCTAACCACTGCACCACCACTCCCCACTCAAACACAGTGCGCTAACCACTGCACCACCACTCCCCACACACACTCAACGTGCGCTAACCACTGCACCACCACTCCTCCCACACAAATTATTTCGCGACTCAATGCTGCCCTCTTGTGGTAAAAAACTAGAATCTCACTCACCAACTCTCCCACTCACCCACCCACCCATTCATCCAGGCAAAGCTACCCCACGTAGCCTCTAGCTGGTTGTAGGGGCAAGTGCTGTTCCACAGACACTGACAAAGCTACCCCAGGTAGCCTTCGGCAGGGCTGTAGGGGCAAGTGCTGTTACATAGACACAGACAAAAGTACCCCAGGTAGCCTCTAGCGGGGCTGTAGGGGCAAGTGCTCTCACACAGATACAAACAAAGCTAACCCAGATAAATTCTAGCAGGGCTGTCGGGGCAAGTGCTGTCAAAACATACATAGACAAAGCTACCCCAGGTAACCTCTAGCGGGGCTGTAGGGGCAAGTGCTCTCATACACAGACACAGACAAATCTACCCTAGGTACCCTCTAGCAATGCTGTAGGGGCAAGTGCTGTTACACAAACACAGACAAAGCTACACCAGGTAGCCTCTAGCAGGGCTATAGGGGCAAGTGCTGTTACACAAACACAGACAAAGCTACCTTAGGTAGCCTCTCGCAGGGCTGTAGGGACAATTGCTGCCACACAGATACAAAAAAGTTAACCCAGATAAATTCTAGCAGTGCTGTAGGGGCAAGTGCTGTCAAAACATACATAGACAAAGCTACCCCAGGTAGCCTCTAGCTGGTTGTCGGGGCAAATGTTGTCACAGAGACACAGACAAAGCTACTCCAGGTAGATTCTTTCTGCTTGTAGGGGCAAGTGCTTTGAGCAATAGCACCTATGAAGGCTACCGTCACTGTGGCTACACACACAGAGGGAGTGGGTGGCCACCACCACCACGCCCGACCGCCTTTGTCTCTTCTAGCGATGTTTACAACACCACCACCACCATCACTTCGATGTTTACAACACCACCACCACCATCACTCCCCACACACACACACAGTTCTAGCGATGTTTACAACACCACCACCACCATCACTCCCCACACACACACACACAGTGCGCTAACCACTGCGCCATCATTCCCCACTCACACACACAGTGCGCTAACCACTGCACCACCACTCCCCACTCAGACACACAATGCCCTAACCACTGCTCCACCACTCCCCACTCACATACAGTGCGCTAACCACTGCACCACCACTCCCCACTCACACACAGTGCGCTAACCACTGCACCACCACTCCCCACACACACACAGTGCGCTAACCACTGCACCACCACTCCCCACTCACACACAGTGCGCTAAATACTGCACCACCACTCCCCACTCACACACAGTGCGCTAACCACTGCACCACCACTCCGCACGCACACTCAACGTGCGCTAACCACTGCACCACCGCTCCTCCCACACAAATTATTTCGCGACTAACTGCTGCCCTCTTGTGGTACAAAACTAGAATCTCACTCACCAACTCACCCACTCACCCACCCACCCATTCATCCAGACAAAGCTACCCCACGTAGCCTCTAGCTGGTTGTAGGCGCAAGTGCTGTGCCACGGACACTGACAAAGCTACCCCAGGTAGCCTTGGGCAGGGCTGTAGGGGCAAGTGCTGTTACATAGACACAGACAAAGGTACCCCAGGTAGCCTCTAGCGGGGCTGTAGGGGCAAGTGCTCTCATACACAGACACAGACAAATCTACCCAGGTACCCTCTAGCAATGCTGTAGGGGCAAGTGCTGTTACACAAACACAGACAAAGCAACCCCAGGTAGCCTCTAGCAGGGCTATAGGGGCAAGTGCTGTTACACAAACACAGACAAAGCTACCTTAGGTAGCCTCTCGCAGGGCTGTAGGGGCAATTGCTGCCACACAGATACAAAAAAGCTAACCCAGATAAATTCTAGCAGTGCTGTAGGGGCAAGTGCTGTCAACACATACATAGACAAAGCTACCCCAGGTAGCCTCTAGCTGGTTGTCGGGGCAAATGTTGTCACAGAGACACAGACAAAGCTACCCCAGGTAGAATCTTTCTGGTTGTAGGGGCAAGTGCTTTGAGCAATAGCACCTATGAAGGCTACCGTCACTGTGGCTACACACACAGAGGGAGTGGGTGGCCACCACCACCACGCCCGACCGCCTTTGTCTCTCTCCCAGTTCTAGCGATGTTTACAACACCACCACCACCATCACTCCCCACACACACACACACAGTGCGCTAACCACTGCACCATCATTCCCCACTCACACACACAGTGCGCTAACCACTGCACCACCACTCCCCACTCAGACACACAATGCCATAACCACTGCTCCACCACTCCCCACTCACATACAGTGCGCTAACCACTGCACACCGCTCCACACTCACACACAGTGCGCTGACCACTGCACCACCACTCCCCACACACACACACAGTGCGATAACCACTGCACCACCACTCCCCACTCACACACAGTGCGCTAACCACTGCACCACCACTCCCCACTCAAACACAGTGCGCTAACCACTGCACCACCACTCCCCACACACACTCAACGTGCGCTAACCACTGCACCACCACTCCTCCCACACAAATTATTTCGCGACTCAATGCTGCCCTCTTGTGGTACAAAACTAGAATCTCACTCACCAACTCACCCACTCACCCACCCACCCATTCATCCAGACGGTCCGGACGGTCCCGGGCGGTCCCGGGCGGTCTCGGGCGGTCCCGGGCAGTCCCGGGCGGTCCGGGGCGGTCCCGGGCGGTCCGGGGCGGTCCCGGGCAGTCTGGGGCGGTCCCGGGCGGTCCGGGCCGGGCCCGGGCGGTCCGGGGCGGTCCCGGGCGATCCGGGGTGGTCCCGGGTGGTCGGGGGCGGTCCTGGGCGGTTCGGGGCGGTCCCGGGCGGTCCTGTGTGGTCCCGGGCGGTTCCCGACGGTCCGGACGGTCCTGGGCGGTCCCGGGCGGTCTCGGGCGGTCCCGGGCGGTCCCGGGCGGTCCCGGGCGGTCCCGGGCGGTCCCGGGCGGTCCCGGGCGGTCCCGGGCGGTCCCGGGTGGTCTCGGGCGGTCCCGGGCGGTCCCGGGCGGTCCCGGGCGTTCCAGGGCGGTCCCGGGCGGTCCAGGGCGGTCCCGGGCGGTCCCGGGCGGTCCCGGGCGGTCCCGGGCGGTCCGAGGCGGTCCCGGGCGGTCCCGGGTGGTTTGGGGCGGTCCCGGGCGGTCCCGGGCGGTCCCGGGCGGTCCGGGGCGGTCCCGGGCGTTCCCGGGTGGTCTGGGGCGGTCCCGGGCGGTCCCGGGCGGTCCCGGGCGGTCCCGGGCGGTCCCCGGCGGTCCCGGGCGGTCCCAGGCGGTCCCGGGCGGTCCCGGGCGGTCCCGGGCAATCCGGGGTAGTACCGGGCGGTCCCGGGCAGTCCGGGGCGGTCCCGGGCGGTCCTGGGCGGTCCCGGGCGGTCTGGGGCGGTCCCGGGTGGTCCGGGGCGGTCCCGGGCAGTCTGTGGCGGTCCCAGGCGGTCCGGGGCGGTCCCGGGCGGTCCGGGGTGGTCCCGGGCGGTCCGGGGCGGTCACGGGCAGTCCGGGGCGGTCCCGGGCGGTCCTGTGTGGTCTTGGGCGGTCCCAGACGGTCCGGACGGTCCCGGGCGGTCCCGGGCGGTCTCGGGCGGTCCCGGGCAGTCCCGGGCGGTCCGGGGCGGTCCGGGGCGGTCCCGGGCAGTCTGGGGCGGTCCCGGGCGGTCCGGGGCGGGCCCGGGCGGTCCGGGGCGGTCCCGGGCGATCCGGGGTGGTCCCGGGCGGTCGGGGGCGGTCCCGGGCGGTTCGGGGCGGTCCCGGGCGGTCCCGTGTGGTCACGGGCGGTCCCCGACGGTCCGGACGGGTCCTGGGCGGTCCCGGGCGGTCTCGGGCGGTCCCGGGCGGTCCCGGGCGGTCCCGGGCGTTCCAGGGCAGTCCCGGGCGGTCCCGGGCGGTCCCGGGTGGTCCCGGGCGGTCCCGGGCGGTCCGAGGCGGTCCCGGACGGTCCGGGGCGGTCATGGGCGGTCCCGGGCGGTCCCGGGCGGTCCCGGGCGTTCCAGGGCGGTCCCGGCCGGTCCCGGGCGGTCCCGGGCGGTCCCGGGCGGTCCCGGGCGGTCCGAGGCGGTCCCGGGCGGTCCGGGGCGGTCCTGGGCGGTCCCGGGCGGTCCCGGGCGGTCCCGGGCGGTCTCGGGCGGTCCCGGGCGGTCGCAGACGGTCTGGACCGTCCCGGGCGTTCCCGGGCGGTCTCGGGCGGTCCCGGGCGGTCCCGGGCGGTCCCGGGCGGTCCCGGGCGTTCCAGGGCGGTCCCGGGCGGTCCAGGGTGGTCCCGGGCGGTCTGGGGCGGTCCCGGGCGGTCCGGGGCGGTCCCGGGCGGTCCCGGGCGGTCCCGGGCGGTCCCGGGCGGTCCCGGGCGGTCCCGGGCGGTCCCGGGCGGTCCCGAGTGGTCCGGGGCGGTCCGGGGCGGTCCGGGGCGATCCCGGGCGGTGCCGGGCGGTCCGGGGCGGTCCTGGGCGGTCCCGGGCGGTCTCGGGCGATCCCGGGCGGTCCCGCACGGTCCCGGGCGGTCCCGGGCGGTCCCGGGCATTCCCGGGAGGTCCGGGGCGGTCCCGGGCGGTTCGGGGCGGTCCCGGGCGGTCCAGGGCGGTCCCGGGCGGTCCCGGGCGGTCCCGGGCGGTCGCGGGCGGTCCTGGGCGGTCCTGGGCGGTCCGGGGCGGTCCCGGGCGGTCCCGGGCGGTCCGGGGCGGTCCGGGGCGGTACCGGGCGGTCCCGGGCGGTCCCGGGCGGTCCGGGGCGGTCCCGGGCGGTCCCGGGCGGTCCGGGGCGGTCCGGGGCGGTCCCGTGCGGTCCCGGGCGGTCCCGGGCGGTCCCGGGCTGTCCAGGGCGGTCCCGGGCGGTCCAGGGCGGTCCCGGGCGGTCCCGGGCGGTCCCGGGCGGTCCCGGGCGGTCCGAGGCGGTCCCGGGCGGTCCCGGGCGGTCTGGAGCGGTCCAGGGCGGTCCCGGGCGGTCTCGGGCGGTCCCGGGCGGTCCCGGGCGGTCCCGGGCGGTCCCGGGCGGTCCCGGGCGGTCCCGGGCAATCCGGGGCGGTCCCGGGCAATCCGGGGCGGTCCCGGGCGGTCCGGGGCGGTCCCGGGCGGTCCCGGGCGGTCCGGGGGGCGGTCCCGGGCGACGGCCCGGGCGACGGCCCGGGGGACGGCCCGGGGGACGGCCCGGGGGACGGCCCGGGGGACGGCCCGGGGGACGGCCCGGGGGACGGCCCGGGGGACGGCCCGGGGGACGGCCCGGGGGACGGCCCGGGGGACGGCCCGGGGGACGGCCCGCGGGACGGCCCGGGGGACGGCCCGGGGGACGGCCCGGGGGACGGCCCGGGGGACGGCCCGGGGGACGGCCCGTTGGACGGCCCGGGGGACGGCCCGGGGGACGGCCCGGGGGACGGCCCGGGGGACGGCCCGGGGGACGGCCCGGGGGACGGCCCGGGGGACGGCCCGGGGGACGGCCCGGGGGACGGCCCGGGGGACGGCCCGGGGGACGGCCCGGGGGACGGCCCGGGGGACGGCCCGGGGGACGTAGGGCTGTAGGGGCAAGTGCTCTCATACACAGACACAGACAAAGCTACCCCAGGTACCCTCTAGCAATGCTGTAGGGGCAAGTGCTGTTACACAAACACAGACAAAGCTACCCCAGGTAGCCTCTATGAGGGCTAAAAGGGGCAAGTGCTGTTACACAAACACAGACAAAACTACCTTGGGTAGCCTCTCGCAGGGCTTTAGGGGCAATTGCTGCCACACAGATACAAAAAAGCTAACCCAGATAAATTCTAGCAGTGCTGTAGGGGCAAGTGCTGTCAAAACATACATAGACAAAGCTACCCCAGGTAGCCTCTAGCTGGTTGTCGGGGCAAATGTTGTCACAGCGACACAGACAAAGCTACCCCAGGTAGAATCTTTCTGGTTGTAGGGGCAAGTGCTTTGAGCAATAGCACCTATGAAGGCTACCGTCACTGTGGCTACACACACAGAGGGAGTGGGTGGCCACCACCACCACGCCCGACCGCCTTTGTCTCTCTCCCAGTTCTAGCGATGTTTACAACACCACCACCACCATCACTCCCCACACACACACAGTGCGCTAACCACTGCACCATCATTCCCCACTCACACACACAGTGCGCTAACCACTGCACCACCACTCCCCACTCAGACACACAATGCCCTAACCACTGCTCCACCACTCCCCACTCACATACAGTGCGCTAACCACTGCACCACCACTCCCCACTCACACACAGTGCGCTAACCACTGCACCACCACTCCGCACACACACTCAACGTGCGCTAACCACTGCACCACCGCTCCTCCCACACAAATTATTTCGCGACTCACTGCTGCCCTCTTGTGGTACAAAACTAGAATCTCACTCACCAACTCACCCACTCACCCACCCACCCATTCATCCAGACAAAGCTACCCCACGTAGCCTCTAGCTGGTTGTAGGGGCAAGTGCTGTTCCACAGACACTGACAAAGCTACCCCAGGTAGCCTTTGGCAGGGCTGTAGGGGCAAGTGCTGTTACATAGACACAGACAAAGCTACCCCAGGTAGCCTCTAGCGGGGCTGTAGGGGCAAGTGCTCTCACACAGATACAAACAAAGCTAACCCAGATAAATTCTAGCAGGGCTGTCGGGGCAAGTGCTGTCAAAACATACATAGACAAAGCTACCCCAGGTAGCCTCTAGCGGTGCTGTAGGGGCAAGTGCTCTCATACACAGACACAGACAAATCTACCCTAGGTACCCTCTAGCAATGCTGTAGGGGCAAGTGCTGTTACACAAACACAGACAAAGCTACACCAGGTAGCCTCTAGCAGGGCTATAGGGGCAAGTGCTGTTACACAAACACAGACAAAGCTACCTTAGGTAGCCTCTCGCAGGGCTGTAGGGGCAATTGCTGCCACACAGATACAAAAAAGCTAACCCAGATAAATTCTAGCAGTGCTGTAGGGGCAAGTGCTGTCAAAACATACATAGACAAAGCTACCCCAGGTAGCCTCTAGCTGGTTGTCGGGGCAAATGTTGTCACAGAGACACAGACAAAGCTACCCCAGGTAGAATCTTTCTGGCTGTAGGGACAAGTGCTTTGAGCAATAGCACCTATGAAGGCTACCGTCACAGTGGCTACACACACAGAGGGAGTGGGTGGCCACCACCACCACGCCCGACGGCCTTTGTCTCTCTCCCAGTTCTAGCGATGTTTACAACACCACCACCACCATCACTCCCCACACACACACAGTGCGCTAACCACTGCACCATCATTCCCCACTCACACACACAGTGCGCTAACCACTGCACCACCACTCCCCACTCAGACACACAATGCCCTAACCACTGCTCCACCACTCCCCACTCACATACAGTGCGCTAACCACTGCACCACCACTCCCCACTCACACACAGTGCGCTAACCACTGCACCACCACTCCCCACACACACACAGTGCGCTAACCACTGCACCACCACTCCCCACTCACACACAGTGCGCTAACCACTGCACCACCACTCCCCACTCACACACAGTGCGCTAACCACTGCACCACCACTCCGCACACACACTCAACGTGCGCTAACCACTGCACCACCGCTCCTCCCACACAAATTATTTCGCGACTCACTGCTGCCCTCTTGTGGTACAAAACTAGAATCTCACTCACCAACTCACCCACTCACCCACCCACCCATTCATCCAGACAAAGCTACCCCACGTAGCCTCTAGCTGGTTGTAGGGGCAAGTGCTGTTCCACAGACACTGACAAAGCTACCCCAGGTAGCCTTTGGCAGGGCTGTAGGGGCAAGTGCTGTTACATAGACACAGACAAAGGTACCCCAGGTAGCCTCTAGCGGGGCTGTAGGGGCAAGTGCTCTCACACAGATACAAACAAAGCTAACCCAGATAAATTCTAGCAGGGCTGTCGGGGCAAGTGCTGTCAAAACATACATAGACAAAGCTACCCCAGGTAGCCTCTAGCGGGGCTGTAGGGGCAAGTGCTCTCATACACAGACACAGACAAAGCTACCCCAGGTACCCTCTAGCAATGCTGTAGGGGCAAGTGCTGTTACACAAACACAGACAAAGCTACCCCAGGTAGCCTCTATGAGGGCTAAAAGGGGCAAGTGCTGTTACACAAACACAGACAAAACTACCTTGGGTAGCCTCTCGCAGGGCTGTAGGGGCAATTGCTGCCACACAGATACAAAAAAGCTAACCCAGATAAATTCTAGCAGTGCTGTAGGGGCAAGTGCTGTCAAAACATACATAGACAAAGCTACCCCAGGTAGCCTCTAGCTGGTTGTCGGGGCAAATGTTGTCACAGCGACACAGACAAAGCTACCCCAGGTAGAATCTTTCTGGTTGTAGGGGCAAGTGCTTTGAGCAATAGCACCTATGAAGGCTACCGTCACTGTGGCTACACACACAGAGGGAGTGGGTGGCCAGCACCACCACGCCCGACCGCCTTTGTCTCTCTCCCAGTTCTAGTGATGTTTACAACACCACCACCACCATCACTCCCCACACACACACACACACAGTGCGCTAACCACTGCACCATCACTCCCCACTCACACACACAGTGCGCTAACCACTGCACCACCACTCCCCACTCAGACACAAAATGCCCTAACCACTGCTCCACCACTCCCCACTCACACAGAGTGCGCTAACCACTGCACCACCACTCCCCACTCACACACAGTGCGCTAACCACTGCACCACCACTCCCCACTCACACACAGTGCGCTAACCACTGCACCACCACTCCCCACACACACTCAACGTGCGCTAACCACTGCACCACCACTCCCCCACACAAATTATTTCGAGACTAGAATCTCACTCACCAACTCTCCCACTCACCCACCCACCCATTCATCCAGACAAAGCTACCCCACGTAGCCTCTAGCTGGTTGTAGGGGCAAGTGCTGTTCCACAGACACTGACAAAGCTACCCCAGGTAGCCTTTGGCAGGGCTGTAGGGGCAAGTGCTGTTACATAGACACAGACAAAGGTACCCCAGGTAGCCTCTAGCGGGGCTGTAGGGGCAAGTGCTCTCACACAGATACAAACAAAGCTAACCCAGATAAATTCTAGCAGGGCTGTCGGGGCAAGTGCTGTCAAAACATACATAGACAAAGCTACCCCAGGTAGCCTCTAGCGGGGCTGTAGGGGCAAGTGCTCTCATACACAGACACAGACAAAGCTACCCCAGGTACCCTCTAGCAATGCTGTAGGGGCAAGTGCTGTTACACAAACACAGACAAAGCTACCCCAGGTAGCCTCTAGCAGGGCTTTAGGGGCAAGTGCTGTTACACAAACACAGACAAAGCTACCTTAGGTAGCCTCTCGCAGGGCTGTAGGGGCAATTGCTGCCACACAGATACAAAAAAACTAACCCAGATAAATTCTAGCAGGGCTGTAGGGGCAAGTGCTGTCAAAACATACATAGACAAAACTACACCAGGTAGCCTCTAGCTGGTTGTCGGGGCAAATGTTGTCACAGAGACACAGACAAAGCTACCCCAGGTAGACTCTTTCTGGTTGTAGGGGCAAGTGCTTTGAGCAATAGCACCTATGAAGGCTACCGTCACTGTGGCTACACACACAGAGGGAGTGGGTGGCCAGCACCACAACGCCCGACCGACTTTGTCTCTCTCCCAGTTCTAGCGATGTTTACAACACCACCACCACCATCACTCCCCACACACACACACACAGTGCGCTAACCACTGCACCATCACTCCCCACTCACACACACATTGCCCTAACCACTGCTCCATCACTCCCCACTCACACACAGTGCGCTAACCACTGCACCACCACTCCCCACTCACACACAGTGCGCTAACCACTGCACCACCACTCCCCACACACACTCAACGTGCGCTAACCACTGCACCACCACTCCCCCCACACAAATTATGTCGCGACTCAATGCTGCCCTCTTGTGGTAAAAACTAGAATCTCACTCACCAACTCACCCCCTCACTCAACCACCCACCCACTCATCCAGACAAAGCTACCCCAGGTAGCCTCTAGCTGGCTGTGGGGGCAAGTGCTGTTCCACAGACACTGACAAAGCTACCCCAGGTAGCCTTTGGCAGGGCTGTAGGGGCAAGTGCTTTTACATAGACACAGACAAAGCTACCCCAGGTAGCCTCTAGCGCGGCAGTAGAGGCTAGTGCTGTTACACACAGAGAAAGCTACCCCAGGTAGCCTCTAACAGGGCTGTAGGGGCAAGTGCTGTTACACAAACACAGAAAAAGCTACCTTAGGTAGCCTCTCGCAGGGCTGTAGGGGCAAGTGCTCTCACACAGATACAAACAAAGCTAACCCAGATAAATTCTAGCAGGGCTGACGGGGCAAGTGCTGTCAAAACATACATAGACAAAGTTACCCCAGGTAGCCTCTAGCGGGGCTGTAGGGGCAAGTGCTCTCATACACAGACACAGAGAAAGCTACCCCAGGTACCCTCTAGCAATGCTGTAGGGGCAAGTGCTGTTACACAAACACAGACAAAGCTACCCCAGGTAGACTCTTTCTGGTTGTAGGGGCAAGTGCTTTGAGCAATAGCACCTATGAAGGCTACCGGCACTGTGGCTACACACACAGAGGGAGTGGGTGGCCAGCACCACCACGCCCGACCGCCTTTGACTCTCTCCCAGTTCTAGCGATGTTTACAACACCACCATCACTCCCCACACACACACACAGTGCGCTAACCACTGTATCATCACTCCCCACTCACACACACAGTGCGCTAACCAATGCACCACCACTCCCCACTCAGACACACAATGCCCTAACCACTGCTCCACCACTCCCCACTCACACAGAGTGCGCTAACCACTGCACCACCACTCCCCACTCACACACAGTGCGCTAACCACTGCACCACCACTCCCCACTCACACACAGTGCGCTAACCACTGCACCATCACTCCCCACACACACTCAACGTGCGCTAACCACTACACCACCACTCCCCCCACACAAATTATTTCGCGACTCAATGCTGCCCTCTTGTGGTAAAAATAAGAATCTCACTCACCAACTCACCCCCTCACTCAACCACCCACCCACTCATCCAGATGAAGCTACCCCAGGTAGCCTCTAGCTGGCTGTGGGAGCAAGTGCTGTTCCACAGACACTGACAAAGCTACCCCAGTTTGCCTTTGGCAGGGCTGTAGGGGCAAGTGCTGTTACATAGACACAGACAAAGGTACCCCAGGGAGCCTCTAGCGGGGCTGTAGGGGCAAGTGCTGTTACACACAGACAAAGCTACCCCAGGTAGCCTCTAGCAGGTCTTAGGGGCAAGTGCTGCTACAAAGACACAGACAAGCTATCCTAGGCAGCCTTTAGCAGGGCTGTAGGGGCAAGTGCTCTCATACGCATACACAGACACAGACAAAGCTACCCCAGGTAGCCTCTAGCAGGGCTGTCGGGGCAAGTGCTGTCAAAACATGCATAGACAAAGCTACCCCAGATAGCCTCTAGCGGGGCTGTAGGGGCAAGTGCTCTCATACACAGACACAGACAAAGCTACCCCAGGTACCCTCTAGCAATGCTGTAGGGGCAAGTGCTGTTACACAAACACAGACAAAGCTACCCCAGGTAGCCTCTATGAGGGCTAAAAGGGGCAAGTGCTGTTACACAAACACAGACAAAACTACCTTGGGTAGCCTCTCGCAGGGCTGTAGGGGCAATTGCTGCCACACAGATACAAAAAAGCTAACCCAGATAAATTCTAGCAGTGCTGTAGGGGCAAGTGCTGTCAAAACATACATAGACAAAGCTACCCCAGGTAGCCTCTAGCTGGTTGTCGGGGCAAATGTTGTCACAGCGACACAGACAAAGCTACCCCATGGTAGACTCTTTCTGGTTGTAGGGGCAAGTGCTTTGACCAATAGCACCTATGAAGGCTACCGGCACTGTGGGTACACACACAGAGGGAGTGGGTGGCCAGCACCACCACGCCCGACCGCCTTTGTCTCTCTACCAGTTCTAGTGATGTTTACAACACCACCACCACCATCACTCCCCACACACACACATACACAGTGCGCTAACCACTGCACCATCACTCCCCACTCACACACACAGTGCGCTAACCACTGCACCACCACTCCCCACTCAGACACACAATGCCCTAACCACTGCTCCACCACTCCCCACTCACACAGAGTGCGATAACCACTGCACCACCACTCCCCACTCACACACAGTGCGCTAACCACTGCACCACCACTCCCCACTCACACACAGTGCGCTAACCACTGCACCACCACTCCCCCACACAAATTATTTCGCGACTCAATGCTGCCCTCTTGTGGTAAAAAAACTAGAATCTCACTCACCAACTCTACCACTCACCCACCCACCCATTCATCCAGACAAAGCTACCCCACGTAGCCTCTAGCTGGTTGTAGGGGCAAGTGGTGTTCCACAGACACTGACAAAGCTACCCCAGGTAGCCTTTGGCAGGGCTGTAGGGGCAAGTGCTGTTACATAGACACAGACAAAGGTACCCCAGGTAGCCTCTAGCGGGGCTGTAGGGGCAAGTGCTCTCACACAGATACAAACAAAGCTAACCCAGATAAATTCTAGCAGCGCTGTCGGGGCAAGTGCTGTAAAAACATACATAGACAAAGCTACCCCAGGTAGCCTCTAGCGGTGCTGTAGGGGCAAGTGCTCTCATACACAGACACAGACAAATCTACCCTAGGTACCCTCTAGCAATGCTGTAGGGGCAAGTGCTGTTACACAAACACAGACAAAGCTACACCAGGTAGCCTCTAGCAGGGCTATAGGGGCAAGTGCTGTTACACAAACACAGACAAAGCTACCTTAGGTAGCCTCTCGCTGGGCTGTAGGGGCAATTGCTGCCACACAGATACAAAAAAGCTAACCCAGATAAATTCTAGCAGTGCTGTAGGGGCAAGTGCTGTCAAAACATACATAGACAAAGCTACCCCAGGTAGCCTCTAGCTGGTTGTCGGGGCAAATGTTGTCACAGAGACACAGACAAAGCTACCCCAGGTAGAATCTTTCTGGTTGTAGGGGCAAGTGCTTTGAGCAATAGCACCTATGAAGGCTACCGGCACTGTGGCTACACACACAGAGGGAGTGGGTGGCCACCACCACCACCACGCCCGACCGCCTTTGTCTCTCTCCCAGTTCTAGCGATGTTTACAACACCACCACCACCATCACTCCCCACACACACACACACAGTGCGCTAACCACTGCACCATCATTCCCCACTCACACACACAGTGCGCTAACCACTGCACCACCACTCCCCACTCAGACACACAATGCCCTAACCACTGCTCCACCACTCCCCACTCACACAGAGTGCGATAACCACTGCACCACCACTCCCCACTCACACACAGTTCGCTAACCACTGCACCACCACTCCCCACTCACACACAGTGCGCTAACCACTGCACCACCACTCCCCACACACACTCAACGTGCGCTAACTACTGCACCACCACTCCCCCACACAAATTATTTCGCGACTCAATGCTGCCCTCTTGTGGTAAAAAACTAGAATCTCACTCACCAACTCTCCCACTCACCCACCCACCCATTCATCCAGACAAAGCTACCCCACGTAGCCTCTAGCTGGTTGTAGGGGCAAGTGGTGTTCCACAGACACTGACAAAGCTACCCCAGGTAGCCTTTGGCAGGGCTGTAGGGGCAAGTGCTGTTACATAGACACAGACAAAGGTACCCCAGGTAGCCTCTAGCGGGGCTGTAGGGGCAAGTGCTCTCACACAGATACAAACAAAGCTAACCCAGATAAATTCTAGCAGCGCTGTCGGGGCAAGTGCTGTAAAAACATACATAGACAAAGCTACCCCAGGTAGCCTCTAGCGGTGCTGTAGGGGCAAGTGCTCTCATACACAGACACAGACAAATCTACCCTAGGTACCCTCTAGCAATGCTGTAGGGGCAAGTGCTGTTACACAAACACAGACAAAGCTACACCAGGTAGCCTCTAGCAGGGCTATAGGGGCAAGTGCTGTTACACAAACACAGACAAAGCTACCTTAGGTAGCCTCTCGCTGGGCTGTAGGGGCAATTGCTGCCACACAGATACAAAAAAGCTAACCCAGATAAATTCTAGCAGTGCTGTAGGGGCAAGTGCTGTCAAAACATACATAGACAAAGCTACCCCAGGTAGCCTCTAGCTGGTTGTCGGGGCAAATGTTGTCACAGAGACACAGACAAAGCTACCCCAGGTAGAATCTTTCTGGTTGTAGGGGCAAGTGCTTTGAGCAATAGCACCTATGAAGGCTACCGGCACTGTGGCTACACACACAGAGGGAGTGGGTGGCCACCACCACCACCACGCCCGACCGCCTTTGTCTCTCTCCCAGTTCTAGCGATGTTTACAACACCACCACCACCATCACTCCCCACACACACACACACAGTGCGCTAACCACTGCACCATCATTCCCCACTCACACACACAGTGCGCTAACCACTGCACCACCACTCCCCACTCAGACACACAATGCCCTAACCACTGCTCCACCACTCCCCACTCACACAGAGTGCGATAACCACTGCACCACCACTCCCCACTCACACACAGTTCGCTAACCACTGCACCACCACTCCCCACTCACACACAGTGCGCTAACCACTGCACCACCACTCCCCACACACACTCAACGTGCGCTAACTACTGCACCACCACTCCCCCACACAAATTATTTCGCGACTCAATGCTGCCCTCTTGTGGTAAAAAACTAGAATCTCACTCACCAACTCTCCCACTCACCCACCCACCCATTCATCCAGACAAAGCTACCCCACGTAGCCTCTAGCTGGTTGTAGGGGCAAGTGCTGTTCCACAGACACTGACAAAGCTACCCCAGGTAGCCTTTGGCAGGGCTGTAGGGGCAAGTGCTGTTACATAGACACAGACAAAGGTACCCCAGGTAGCCTCTAGCGGGGCTGTAGGGGCAAGTGCTCTCACACAGATACAAACAAAGCTAACCCAGATAAATTCTAGCAGGGCTGTCGGGGCAAGTGCTGTAAAAACATACATAGACAAAGCTACCCCAGGTAGCCTCTAGCGGTGCTGTAGGGGCAAGTGCTCTCATACACAGACACAGACAAATCTACCCTAGGTACCCTCTAGCAATGCTGTAGGGGCAAGTGCTGTTACACAAACACAGACAAAGCTACACCAGGTAGCCTCTAGCAGGGCTATAGGGGCAAGTGCTGTTACACAAACACAGACAAAGCAACCTTAGGTATCCTCTCGCAGGGCTTTAGGGGCAATTGCTGCCACACAGATACAAAAAAGCTAACCCAGATAAATTCTAGCAGTGCTGTAGGGGCAACTGCTGTCAAAACATACATAGACAAAGCTACCCCAGGTAGCCTCTAGCTGGTTGTCGGGGCAAATGTTGTCACAGAGACACAGACAAAGCTACCCCAGGTAGAATCTTTCTGGTTGTAGGGACAAGTGCTTTGAGCAATAGCAAGTATGAAGGCTACCGTCACAGTGGCTACACACACAGAGGGAGTGGGTGGCCACCACCACCACGCCCGACCGCCTTTGTCTCTCTCCCAGTTCTAGCGATGTTTACAACACCACCACCATCACTCCCCACACACACACACACAGTGCGCTAACCACTGCACCACCACTCCCCACTCAGACACACAATGCCCTCACCACTGCTCCACCACTCCCCACTCACATACAGTGCGCTAACCACTGCACCACCACTCCCCACTCACACACAGTGCGCTAACCACTGCACCACCACTCCCCACACACACACAGTGCGCTAACCACTGGACCACCACTCCCCACTCACACACAGTGCGCTAACCACTGCACCACCACTCCCCACTCACACACAGTGCGCTAACCACTGCACCACCACTCCGCACACACACTCAACGTGCGCTAACCACTGCACCACCGCTCCTCCCACACAAATTATTTCGCGACTCACTGCTGCCCTCTTGTGGTACAAAACTAGAATCTCACTCACCAACTCACCCACTCACCCACCCACCCATTCATCCAGACAAAGCTACCCCACGTAGCCTCTAGCTGGTTGTAGGGGCAAGTGCTGTTCCACAGACACTGACAAAGCTACCCCAGGTAGCCTTTGGCAGGGCTGTAGGGGCAAGTGCTGTTACATAGACACAGACAAAGGTACCCCAGGTAGCCTCTAGCGGGGCTGTAGGGGCAAGTGCTCTCACACAGATACAAACAAAGCTAACCCAGATAAATTCTAGCAGGGCTGTCGGGGCAAGTGCTGTCAAAACATACATAGACAAAGCTACCCCAGGTAGCCTCTAGCGGTGCTGTAGGGTCAAGTGCTCTCATACACAGACACAGACAAATCTACCCTAGGTACCCTCTAGCAATGCTGTAGGGGCAAGTGCTGTTACACAAACACAGACAAAGCTACACCAGGTAGCCTCTAGCAGGGCTATAGGGGCAAGTGCTGTTACACAAACACAGACAAAGCTACCTTAGGTAGCCTCTCGCAGGGCTGTAGGGACAATTGCTGCCACACAGATACAAAAAAGTTAACCCAGATAAATTCTAGCAGTGCTGTAGGGGCAAGTGCTGTCAAAACATACATAGACAAAGCTACCCCAGGTAGCCTCTAGCTGGTTGTCGGGGCAAATGTTGTCACAGAGACACAGACAAAGCTACTCCAGGTAGATTCTTTCTGGTTGTAGGGGCAAGTGCTTTGAGCAATAGCACCTATGAAGGCTACCGTCACTGTGGCTACACACACAGAGGGAGTGGGTGGCCACCACCACCACGCCCGACCGCCTTTGTCTCTCTCCCAGTTCTAGCGATGTTTACAACACCACCACCACCATCACTCCCCACACACACACACAGTGCGCTAACCACTGCGCCATCATTCCCCACTCACACACACAGTGCGCTAACCACTGCACCACCACTCCCCACTCAGACACACAATGCCCTAACCACTGCTCCACCACTCCCCACTCACATACAGTGCGCTAACCACTGCACCACCACTCCCCACTCACACACAGTGCGCTAACCACTGCACCACCACTCCCCACACACACACAGTGCGCTAACCACTGCACCACCACTCCCCACTCACACACAGTGCGCTAAATACTGCACCACCACTCCCCACTCACACACAGTGCGCTAACCACTGCACCACCACTCCGCACGCACACTCAACGTGCGCTAACCACTGCACCACCGCTCCTCCCACACAAATTATTTCGCGACTAACTGCTGCCCTCTTGTGGTACAAAACTAGAATCTCACTCACCAACTCACCCACTCACCCACCCACCCATTCATCCAGACAAAGCTACCCCACGTAGCCTCTAGCTGGTTGTAGGCGCAAGTGCTGTGCCACGGACACTGACAAAGCTACCCCAGGTAGCCTTGGGCAGGGCTGTAGGGGCAAGTGCTGTTACATAGACACAGACAAAGGTACCCCAGGTAGCCTCTAGCGGGGCTGTAGGGGCAAGTGCTCTCATACACAGACACAGACAAATCTACCCAGGTACCCTCTAGCAATGCTGTAGGGGCAAGTGCTGTTACACAAACACAGACAAAGCAACCCCAGGTAGCCTCTAGCAGGGCTATAGGGGCAAGTGCTGTTACACAAACACAGACAAAGCTACCTTAGGTAGCCTCTCGCAGGGCTGTAGGGGCAATTGCTGCCACACAGATACAAAAAAGCTAACCCAGATAAATTCTAGCAGTGCTGTAGGGGCAAGTGCTGTCAACACATACATAGACAAAGCTACCCCAGGTAGCCTCTAGCTGGTTGTCGGGGCAAATGTTGTCACAGATACACAGACAAAGCTACCCCAGGTAGAATCTTTCTGGTTGTAGGGGCAAGTGCTTTGAGCAATAGCACCTATGAAGGCTACCGTCACTGTGGCTACACACACAGAGAGAGTGGGTGGCCACCACCACCACGCCCGACCGCCTTTGTCTCTCTCCCAGTTCTAGCGATGTTTACAACACCACCACCACCATCACTCCCCACACACACACACACAGTGCGCTAACCACTGCACCATCATTCCCCACTCACACACACAGTGCGCTAACCACTGCACCACCACTCCCCACTCAGACACACAATGCCATAACCACTGCTCCACCACTCCCCACTCACATACAGTGCGCTAACCACTGCACACCGCTCCACACTCACACACAGTGCGCTGACCACTGCACCACCACTCCCCACACACACACACAGTGCGATAACCACTGCACCACCACTCCCCACTCACACACAGTGCGCTAACCACTGCACCACCACTCCCCACTCAAACACAGTGCGCTAACCACTGCACCACCACTCCCCACACACACTCAACGTGCGCTAACCACTGCACCACCACTCCTCCCACACAAATTATTTCGCGACTCAATGCTGCCCTCTTGTGGTACAAAACTAGAATCTCACTCACCAACTCACCCACTCACCCACCCACCCATTCATCCAGACGGTCCGGACGGTCCCGGGCGGTCCCGGGCGGTCTCGGGCGGTCCCGGGCAGTCCCGGGCGGTCCGGGGCGGTCCCGGGCGGTCCGGGGCGGTCCCGGGCAGTCTGGGGCGGTCCCGGGCGGTCCGGGCCGGGCCCGGGCGGTCCGGGGCGGTCCCGGGCGATCCGGGGTGGTCCCGGGTGGTCGGGGGCGGTCCTGGGCGGTTCGGGGCGGTCCCGGGCGGTCCTGTGTGGTCCCGGGCGGTTCCCGACGGTCCGGACGGTCCTGGGCGGTCCCGGGCGGTCTCGGGCGGTCCCGGGCGGTCCCGGGCGGTCCCGGGCGGTCCCGGGCGGTCCCGGGCGGTCCCGGGCGGTCCCGGGCGGTCCCGGGTGGTCTCGGGCGGTCCCGGGCGGTCCCGGGCGGTCCCGGGCGTTCCAGGGCGGTCCCGGGCGGTCCAGGGCGGTCCCGGGCGGTCCCGGGCGGTCCCGGGCGGTCCCGGGCGGTCCGAGGCGGTCCCGGGCGGTCCCGGGTGGTTTGGGGCGGTCCCGGGCGGTCCCGGGCGGTCCCGGGCGGTCCGGGGCGGTCCCGGGCGTTCCCGGGTGGTCTGGGGCGGTCCCGGGCGGTCCCGGGCGGTCCCGGGCGGTCCCGGGCGGTCCCCGGCGGTCCCGGGCGGTCCCAGGCGGTCCCGGGCGGTCCCGGGCGGTCCCGGGCAATCCGGGGTAGTACCGGGCGGTCCCGGGCAGTCCGGGGCGGTCCCGGGCGGTCCTGGGCGGTCCCGGGCGGTCTGGGGCGGTCCCGGGTGGTCCGGGGCGGTCCCGGGCAGTCTGTGGCGGTCCCAGGCGGTCCGGGGCGGTCCCGGGCGGTCCGGGGTGGTCCCGGGCGGTCCGGGGCGGTCACGGGCAGTCCGGGGCGGTCCCGGGCGGTCCCGTGTGGTCTTGGGCGGTCCCAGACGGTCCGGACGGTCCCGGGCGGTCCCGGGCGGTCTCGGGCGGTCCCGGGCAGTCCCGGGCGGTCCGGGGCGGTCCGGGGCGGTCCCGGGCAGTCTGGGGCGGTCCCGGGCGGTCCGGGGCGGGCCCGGGCGGTCCGGGGCGGTCCCGGGCGATCCGGGGTGGTCCCGGGCGGTCGGGGGCGGTCCCGGGCGGTTCGGGGCGGTCCCGGGCGGTCCCGTGTGGTCACGGGCGGTCCCCGACGGTCCGGACGGTCCTGGGCGGTCCCGGGCGGTCTCGGGCGGTCCCGGGCGGTCCCGGGCGGTCCCGGGCGTTCCAGGGCAGTCCCGGGCGGTCCCGGGCGGTCCCGGGTGGTCCCGGGCGGTCCCGGGCGGTCCGAGGCGGTCCCGGACGGTCCGGGGCGGTCATGGGCGGTCCCGGGCGGTCCCGGGCGGTCCCGGGCGTTCCAGGGCGGTCCCGGCCGGTCCCGGGCGGTCCCGGGCGGTCCCGGGCGGTCCCGGGCGGTCCGAGGCGGTCCCGGGCGGTCCGGGGCGGTCCTGGGCGGTCCCGGGCGGTCCCGGGCGGTCCCGGGCGGTCTCGGGCGGTCCCGGGCGGTCGCAGACGGTCTGGACGGTCCCGGGCGTTCCCGGGCGGTCTCGGGCGGTCCCGGGCGGTCCCGGGCGGTCCCGGGCGTTCCAGGGCGGTCCCGGGCGGTCCAGGGTGGTCCCGGGCGGTCTGGGGCGGTCCCGGGCGGTCCGGGGCGGTCCCGGGCGGTCCCGGGCGGTCCCGGGCGGTCCCGGGCGGTCCCGGGCGGTCCCGGGCGGTCCCGGGCGGTCCCGAGTGGTCCGGGGCGGTCCGGGGCGGTCCGGGGCGATCCCGGGCGGTGCCGGGCGGTCCGGGGCGGTCCTGGGCGGTCCCGGGCGGTCTCGGGCGATCCCGGGCGGTCCCGCACGGTCCCGGGCGGTCCCGGGCGGTCCCGGGCATTCCCGGGAGGTCCGGGGCGGTCCCGGGCGGTTCGGGGCGGTCCCGGGCGGTCCAGGGCGGTCCCGGGCGGTCCCGGGCGGTCCCGGGCGGTCGCGGGCGGTCCTGGGCGGTCCTGGGCGGTCCGGGGCGGTCCCGGGCGGTCCCGGGCGGTCCGGGGCGGTCCGGGGCGGTACCGGGCGGTCCCGGGCGGTCCCGGGCGGTCCGGGGCGGTCCCGGGCGGTCCCGGGCGGTCCGGGGCGGTCCGGGGCGGTCCCGTGCGGTCCCGGGCGGTCCCGGGCGGTCCCGGGCTGTCCAGGGCGGTCCCGGGCGGTCCAGGGCGGTCCCGGGCGGTCCCGGGCGGTCCCGGGCGGTCCCGGGCGGTCCGAGGCGGTCCCGGGCGGTCCCGGGCGGTCTGGAGCGGTCCAGGGCGGTCCCGGGCGGTCTCGGGCGGTCCCGGGCGGTCCCGGGCGGTCCCGGGCGGTCCGGGGCGGTCCCAGGCGGTCCCGGGCGGTGCCGGGTGGTCCCGGTCGGTCCCGAGCAATCTGGGGCGGTCCCGGGCGGTCCCGGGCGGTCCCGGGCGGTCCCGGGCGGTCCCGGGCGGTCCCGGGCGGTCCCGGGCGGTCCCGGGCGGTCCCGGGCGGTCCCGGGCGGTCCCGGGCGGTCCGAGGCAGTCCCGGGCGGTCCGGGGCGGTCCGGGGCGGTCCCGGGCGGTCCGGGGCGATCCCGGGCGGTCCGGGGCGGTCCCGGGCGGTCCGGGGCGGTCCCGGGCGGTCCGGGGCGGTCCCGGGCGGTCCCGGGCGGTCCCGGGCGGTCCGGGGCGGTCCCGGGCGGTCCCGGGCGGTCCCGGGCGGTCCGGGGCGGTCCCGGGCGGTCCGGGGCGGTCCCGGGCGGTCCCGGGCGGTCCCGGGCGGTCCCGGGCGGTCCGGGGCGATCCCGGGCGGTCCGGGGCGGTCCCGGGCGGTCCCGGGCGGTCCCGGGCGGTCCCGGGCGGTCCCGGGCGGTCCCGGGCGGTCCCGGGCGGTCCCGGGCGGTCCCGGGCGGTCCCGGGCGGTCCCGGGCGGTCCCGGGCGGTCCCGGGCGGTCCCGGGCGGTCCCGGGCGGTCCCGGGCGGTCCCGGGCGGTCCCGGGCGGTCCCGGGCGGTCCCGGGCGGTCCCGGGCGGTCCCGGGCGGTCCCGGGCGGTCCCGGGCGGTCCCGGGCGGTCCCGGGCGGTCCCGGGCGGTCCCGGGCGGTCCCGGGCGGTCCCGGGCGGTCCCGGGCGGTCCCGGGCGGTCCCGGGCGGTCCCGGGCGGTCCCGGGCGGTCCCGGGCGGTCCCGGGCGGTCCCGGGCGGTCCCGGGCGGTCCCGGGCGGTCCCGGGCGGTCCCGGGCGGTCCCGGGCGGTCCCGGGCGGTCCCGGGCGGTCCCGGGCGGTCCCGGGCGGTCCCGGGCGGTCCCGGGCGGTCCCGGGCGGTCCCGGGCGGTCCCGGGCGGTCCCGGGCGGTCCCGGGCGGTCCCGGGCGGTCCCGGGCGGTCCCGGGCGGTCCCGGGCGGTCCCGGGCGGTCCCGGGCGGTCCCGGGCGGTCCCGGGCGGTCCCGGGCGGTCCCGGGCGGTCCCGGGCGGTCCCGGGCGGTCCCGGGCGGTCCCGGGCGGTCCCGGGCGGTCCCGGGCGGTCCCGGGCGGTCCCGGGCGGTCCCGGGCGGTCCCGGGCGGTCCCGGGCGGTCCCGGGCGGTCCCGGGCGGTCCCGGGCGGTCCCGGGCGGTCCCGGGCGGTCCCGGGCGGTCCCGGGCGGTCCCGGGCGGTCCCGGGCGGTCCCGGGCGGTCCCGGGCGGTCCCGGGCGGTCCCGGGCGGTCCCGGGCGGTCCCGGGCGGTCCCGGGCGGTCCCGGGCGGTCCCGGGCGGTCCCGGGCGGTCCCGGGCGGTCCCGGGCGGTCCCGGGCGGTCCCGGGCGGTCCCGGGCGGTCCCGGGCGGTCCCGGGCGGTCCCGGGCGGTCCCGGGCGGTCCCGGGCGGTCCCGGGCGGTCCCGGGCGGTCCCGGGCGGTCCCGGGCGGTCCCGGGCGGTCCCGGGCGGTCCCGGGCGGTCCCGGGCGGTCCCGGGCGGTCCCGGGCGGTCCCGGGCGGTCCCGGGCGGTCCCGGGCGGTCCCGGGCGGTCCCGGGCGGTCCCGGGCGGTCCCGGGCGGTCCCGGGCGGTCCCGGGCGGTCCCGGGCGGTCCGAGGCGGTCCCGGGCGGTCCCGGGTGGTTTGGGGCGGTCCCGGGCGGTCCCGGGCGGTCCCGGGCGGTCCGGGGCGGTCCCGGGCGTTCCCGGGTGGTCTGGGGCGGTCCCGGGCGGTCCCGGGCGGTCCCGGGCGGTCCCGGGCGGTCCCCGGCGGTCCCGGGCGGTCCCAGGCGGTCCCGGGCGGTCCCGGGCGGTCCCGGGCAATCCGGGGTAGTACCGGGCGGTCCCGGGCAGTCCGGGGCGGTCCCGGGCGGTCCTGGGCGGTCCCGGGCGGTCTGGGGCGGTCCCGGGTGGTCCGGGGCGGTCCCGGGCAGTCTGTGGCGGTCCCAGGCGGTCCGGGGCGGTCCCGGGCGGTCCGGGGTGGTCCCGGGCGGTCCGGGGCGGTCACGGGCAGTCCGGGGCGGTCCCGGGCGGTCCCGTGTGGTCTTGGGCGGTCCCAGACGGTCCGGACGGTCCCGGGCGGTCCCGGGCGGTCTCGGGCGGTCCCGGGCAGTCCCGGGCGGTCCGGGGCGGTCCGGGGCGGTCCCGGGCAGTCTGGGGCGGTCCCGGGCGGTCCGGGGCGGGCCCGGGCGGTCCGGGGCGGTCCCGGGCGATCCGGGGTGGTCCCGGGCGGTCGGGGGCGGTCCCGGGCGGTTCGGGGCGGTCCCGGGCGGTCCCGTGTGGTCACGGGCGGTCCCCGACGGTCCGGACGGTCCTGGGCGGTCCCGGGCGGTCTCGGGCGGTCCCGGGCGGTCCCGGGCGGTCCCGGGCGTTCCAGGGCAGTCCCGGGCGGTCCCGGGCGGTCCCGGGTGGTCCCGGGCGGTCCCGGGCGGTCCGAGGCGGTCCCGGACGGTCCGGGGCGGTCATGGGCGGTCCCGGGCGGTCCCGGGCGGTCCCGGGCGTTCCAGGGCGGTCCCGGCCGGTCCCGGGCGGTCCCGGGCGGTCCCGGGCGGTCCCGGGCGGTCCGAGGCGGTCCCGGGCGGTCCGGGGCGGTCCTGGGCGGTCCCGGGCGGTCCCGGGCGGTCCCGGGCGGTCTCGGGCGGTCCCGGGCGGTCGCAGACGGTCTGGACGGTCCCGGGCGTTCCCGGGCGGTCTCGGGCGGTCCCGGGCGGTCCCGGGCGGTCCCGGGCGTTCCAGGGCGGTCCCGGGCGGTCCAGGGTGGTCCCGGGCGGTCTGGGGCGGTCCCGGGCGGTCCGGGGCGGTCCCGGGCGGTCCCGGGCGGTCCCGGGCGGTCCCGGGCGGTCCCGGGCGGTCCCGAGTGGTCCGGGGCGGTCCGGGGCGGTCCGGGGCGATCCCGGGCGGTGCCGGGCGGTCCGGGGCGGTCCTGGGCGGTCCCGGGCGGTCTGGAGCGGTCCAGGGCGGTCCCGGGCGGTCTCGGGCGGTCCCGGGCGGTCCCGGGCGGTCCCGGGCGGTCCGGGGCGGTCCCAGGCGGTCCCGGGCGGTGCCGGGTGGTCCCGGTCGGTCCCGAGCAATCTGGGGCGGTCCCGGGCGGTCCCGGGCGGTCCCGGGCGGTCCCGGGCGGTCCCGGGCGGTCCCGGGCGGTCCCGGGCGGTCCCGGGCGGTCCCGGGCGGTCCCGGGCGGTCCGAGGCAGTCCCGGGCGGTCCGGGGCGGTCCGGGGCGGTCCCGGGCGGTCCGGGGCGATCCCGGGCGGTCCGGGGCGGTCCCGGGCGGTCCGGGGCGGTCCCGGGCGGTCCGGGGCGGTCCCGGGCGGTCCCGGGCGGTCCCGGGCGGTCCGGGGCGGTCCCGGGCGGTCCCGGGCGGTCCCGGGCGGTCCGGGGCGGTCCCGGGCGGTCCGGGGCGGTCCCGGGCGGTCCCGGGCGGTCCCGGGCGGTCCCGGGCGGTCCGGGGCGATCCCGGGCGGTCCGGGGCGGTCCCGGGCGGTCCCGGGCGGTCCCGGGCGGTCCCGGGCGGTCCCGGGCGGTCCCGGGCGGTCCCGGGCGGTCCCGGGCGGTCCCGGGCGGTCCCGGGCGGTCCCGGGCGGTCCCGGGCGGTCCCGGGCGGTCCCGGGCGGTCCCGGGCGGTCCCGGGCGGTCCCGGGCGGTCCCGGGCGGTCCCGGGCGGTCCCGGGCGGTCCCGGGCGGTCCCGGGCGGTCCCGGGCGGTCCCGGGCGGTCCCGGGCGGTCCCGGGCGGTCCCGGGCGGTCCCGGGCGGTCCCGGGCGGTCCCGGGCGGTCCCGGGCGGTCCCGGGCGGTCCCGGGCGGTCCCGGGCGGTCCCGGGCGGTCCCGGGCGGTCCCGGGCGGTCCCGGGCGGTCCCGGGCGGTCCCGGGCGGTCCCGGGCGGTCCCGGGCGGTCCCGGGCGGTCCCGGGCGGTCCCGGGCGGTCCCGGGCGGTCCGGGCGGTCCCGGGCGGTCCCGGGCGGTCCCGGGCGGTCCCGGGCGGTCCCGGGCGGTCCCGGGCGGTCCCGGGCGGTCCCGGGCGGTCCCGGGCGGTCCCGGGCGGTCCCGGGCGGTCCCGGGCGGTCCCGGGCGGTCCCGGGCGGTCCCGGGCGGTCCGGGCGGTCCCGGGCGGTCCCGGGCGGTCCCGGGCGGTCCCGGGCGGTCCCGGGCGGCGGTCCCGGGCGGTCCCGGGCGGTCCCGGGCGGTCCCGGGCGGTCCCGGGCGGTCCCGGGCGGTCCCGGGCGGTCCCGGCGGTCCCGGGCGGTCCCGGGCGGTCCCGGGCGGTCCCGGGCGGTCCCGGGCGGTCCCGGGCGGTCCCGGGCGGTCCCGGGCGGTCCCGGGCGGTCCCGGGCGGTCCCGGGCGGTCCCGGGCGGTCCCGGGCGGTCCCGGGCGGTCCCGGGCGGTCCCGGGCGGTCCCGGGCGGTCCCGGGCGGTCCCGGGCGGTCCCGGGCGGTCCCGGGCGGTCCCGGGCGGTCCCGGGCGGTCCCGGGCGGTCCCGGGCGGTCCCGGGCGGTCCCGGGCGGTCCCGGGCGGTCCCGGGCGGTCCCGGGCGGTCCCGGGCGGTCCCGGGCGGTCCCGGGCGGTCCCGGGCGGTCCCGGGCGGTCCCGGGCGGTCCCGGGCGGTCCCGGGCGGTCCCGGGCGGTCCCGGGCGGTCCCGGGCGGTCCCGGGCGGTCCCGGGCGGTCCCGGGCGGTCCCGGGCGGTCCCGGGCGGTCCGGGGCGGTCCCGGGCGGTCCCGGGTGGTTTGGGGCGGTCCCGGGCGGTCCCGGGCGGTCCCGGGCGGTCCGGGGCGGTCCCGGGCGTTCCCGGGTGGTCTGGGGCGGTCCCGGGCGGTCCCGGGCGGTCCCGGGCGGTCCCGGGCGGTCCCCGGCGGTCCCGGGCGGTCCCAGGCGGTCCCGGGCGGTCCCGGGCGGTCCCGGGCAATCCGGGGTAGTACCGGGCGGTCCCGGGCAGTCCGGGGCGGTCCCGGGCGGTCCTGGGCGGTCCCGGGCGGTCTGGGGCGGTCCCGGGTGGTCCGGGGCGGTCCCGGGCAGTCTGTGGCGGTCCCAGGCGGTCCGGGGCGGTCCCGGGCGGTCCGGGGTGGTCCCGGGCGGTCCGGGGCGGTCACGGGCAGTCCGGGGCGGTCCCGGGCGGTCCCGTGTGGTCTTGGGCGGTCCCAGACGGTCCGGACGGTCCCGGGCGGTCCCGGGCGGTCTCGGGCGGTCCCGGGCAGTCCCGGGCGGTCCGGGGCGGTCCGGGGCGGTCCCGGGCAGTCTGGGGCGGTCCCGGGCGGTCCGGGGCGGGCCCGGGCGGTCCGGGGCGGTTCCCGGGCGATCCGGGGTGGTCCCGGGCGGTCGGGGGCGGTCCCGGGCGGTTCGGGGCGGTCCCGGGCGGTCCCGTGTGGTCACGGGCGGTCCCCGACGGTCCGGACGGTCCTGGGCGGTCCCGGGCGGTCTCGGGCGGTCCCGGGCGGTCCCGGGCCGTCCCGGCGTTCCAGGGCAGTCCCGGGCGGTCCCGGGCGGTCCCGGGTGGTCCCGGGCGGTCCCGGGCGGTCCGAGGCGGTCCCGGACGGTCCGGGGCGGTCATGGGCGGTCCCGGGCGGTCCCGGGCGGTCCCGGGCGTTCCAGGGCGGTCCCGGCCGGTCCCGGGCGGTCCCGGGCGGTCCCGGGCGGTCCCGGGCGGTCCGAGGCGGTCCCGGGCGGTCCGGGGCGGTCCTGGGCGGTCCCGGGCGGTCCCGGGCGGTCCCGGGCGGTCTCGGGCGGTCCCGGGCGGTCGCAGACGGTCTGGACGGTCCCGGGCGTTCCCGGGCGGTCTCGGGCGGTCCCGGGCGGTCCCGGGCGGTCCCGGGCGTTCCAGGGCGGTCCCGGGCGGTCCAGGGTGGTCCCGGGCGGTCTGGGGCGGTCCCGGGCGGTCCGGGGCGGTCCCGGGCGGTCCCGGGCGGTCCCGGGCGGTCCCGAGCGGTCCCGGGCGGTCCCGGGCGGTCCCGAGTGGTCCGGGGCGGTCCGGGGCGGTCCGGGGCGATCCCGGGCGGTGCCGGGCGGTCCGGGGCGGTCCTGGGCGGTCCCGGGCGGTCTCGGGCGATCCCGGGCGGTCCCGCACGGTCCCGGGCGGTCCCGGGCGGTCCCGGGCATTCCCGGGAGGTCCGGGGCGGTCCCGGGCGGTTCGGGGCGGTCCCGGGCGGTCCAGGGCGGTCCCGGGCGGTCCCGGGCGGTCCCGGGCGGTCGCGGGCGGTCCTGGGCAGTCCTGGGCGGTCCGGGGCGGTCCCGGGCGGTCCCGGGCGGTCCGGGGCGGTCCGGGGCGGTACCGGGCGGTCCCGGGCGGTCCCGGGCGGTCCGGGGCGGTCCCGGGCGGTCCCGGGCGGTCCGGGGCGGTCCGGGGCGGTCCCGTGCGGTCCCGGGCGGTCCCGGGCGGTCCCGGGCTGTCCAGGGCGGTCCCGGGCGGTCCAGGGCGGTCCCGGGCGGTCCCGGGCGGTCCCGGGCGGTCCCGGGCGGTCCGAGGCGGTCCCGGGCGGTCCCGGGCGGTCTGGAGCGGTCCAGGGCGGTCCCGGGCGGTCCAGGGCGGTCCCGGGCGGTCCCGGGCGGTCCCGGGCGGTCCGGGGCGGTCCCAGGCGGTCCCGGGCGGTGCCGGGTGGTCCCGGTCGGTCCCGAGCAATCTGGGGCGGTCCCGGGCGGTCCCGGGCGGTCCCGGGCGGTCCCGGGGCGGTCCCGGGCGGTCCCGGGCGGTCCCGGGCGGTCCCGGGCGGTCCCGGGCGGTCCCGGGCGGTCCCGGGCGGTCCGAGGCGGTCCCGGGCGGTCCGGGGCGGTCCGGGGCGGTCCCGGGCGGTCCGGGGCGATCCCGGGCGGTCCGGGGCGGTCCCGGGCGGTCCGGGGCGGTCCGGGCGGTCCGGGGCGGTCCCGGGCGGTCCCGGGCGGTCCCGGGCGGTCCGGGGCGGTCCCGGGCGGTCCCGGGCGGTCCCGGGCGGTCCGGGGCGGTCCCGGGCGGTCCGGGCGGTCCCGGGCGGTCCCGGGCGGTCCCGGGCGGTCCCGGGCGGTCCCGGGCGGCCGGGCGGTCCCGGCGGTCCCGGCGGTCCCCGGGCGGTCCCGGGCGGTCCCGGGCGGTCCCGGGCGGTCCCGGGCGGTCCGGGCGGTCCCGGGCGGTCCCGGGCGGTCCCGGGCGGTCCCGGGCGGTCCCGGGCGGTCCCGGGCGGTCCCGGGCGGTCCCGGGCGGTCCCGGGCGGTCCCGGGCGGTCCCGGGCGGTCCCGGGCGGTCCCGGGCGGTCCCGGGCGGTCCCGGGGCCCGGGCGGTCCCGGGCGGTCCCGGGCGGTCCCGGGCGGTCCCGGGCGGTCCCGGGCGGTCCCGGGCGGTCCCGGGGCGGTCCCGGGCGGTCCCGGGCGGTCCCGGGCGGTCCCGGGCGGTCCCGGGCGGTCCCGGGCGGTCCCGGGCGGTCC